>NC_092206.1:9801968-9893559 GCF_043381705.1 Parasteatoda tepidariorum
TTAAATAGGGTGACCTGGGGTAATTCCTGATCAAAAAATGCAAACATCTATTTTGTGAAAAAACTATTCAAGATAGAATTTTAATATTTACTGGAAGTTTGAGGCTATATGAGATGAGTCCTATGCCTCTTTCTTTTGTTTGAAAATCTAATTAGAATTTAAAAGATTTTAAATTTTTAGTGATCAGGAATTACCCCTTGTCTTGATCATTTCTGGGGTAATTCCTGATCACTTCTGGGGTAATTACTGATCACCAGTTTTTATAGTGCATGGGCTGTTTAAAAATAATTATACACATTCGTCTTGTATACAGTTAAATACAAATTTTGTGATTATTGTTAAAATATATTTTATAGTTGTTCCACTTAATAAATATCAACTGTTATTTAAGAAACAACAATTAACTATTTATTAGCGATTTTTTATACTATTTATAAGAAGAAATGACAATGATCAGGAATTACCCCAGTGATCAATAATTACCCCATCTGTAGGGGGCAACATTTGATATAGTTTCCTATAATCAATTATCTTGTTTACAGTAGATGTGAAACAATTAAACAAAAGCTTACACTATTTTTATATCAAAGAAAAAGAAAGTAACTCAAAATATTTATTATTAAGAGAAGGAGGGGGATCTTTGCAGAAATGTGCACATTTTNAAGAAGACATTCACAGAAAGCATTTTAAAAGATACTTATTTTGTTAGATTGAACAAAAAACTATTATTAAGTAAATATAGTTATACTTTAGTAATGTGTACAAGCATTCTTGTCCATGTCTCAAATTTAAAAAAAATAATTTTTTTAAAAATAAAAATTAGGTGGTCATTATTTACCCCAGAAACAGATTGATTGTGAATTACCCCGGGTCACCCTACCTTTTTGTTTGCATTTGAAACGAAAAGCTCAGACAAAATTAACGGATTTTATCAGTAGCAATTAAACTTAAGAACGCATCTGGTAATGTATGTTTAACCCACTGGCGGTTAAGGAAATGGGCAAAATTGGGAGAATGTTTCTCCCCTACACACAGTTCCCCTATCTATTAACATGGGAAAACCGGTTTTGCTATGCAGAGAAGACTGCAGGTTAAAATGCGACTTTTTACGTGCAGAACCGTCAGTGGGTTAAAATTACTTTTATATTAAATGCAGCTATAATTTTATACATAAATTTAGCTTCTTTTTTTTTAAATTGGAAATGTATGTAGCACAATAGTGTAACACTGGATAATGTTTTACTCTCTTTTTGCTTTACATGCAGATTTCTTTTATGGTTAAGATTTATAAAATAAATAGTAGATACAGTCTGATCTTGATATAAGGTCACTTTTCCAATGTCCCGGCTCACTGTTACAGATTATTAGATATAGGGTCAAGTTTTAAAAATTGTTATCGCTTATAAGGTCATTTTTATCTAAGGCGAGGGAAGCTCTTTTCTAACAAAAGCCTATTTAACTTCCTTACAAGGCAATTACCTCTCTCAAGTTCTAGGAAAATGTTGCAGCCAACGAACAAGCTACAATTTCTGAAATTGTTTCAGAAGTTGTGGACAGCGAGGACAAAGGCAGTGATCCTGAGACTGTAGCTGTAACCCAAGTGGAAGCCTTCAATGCAATAAATGTCATACGAAATTTTTTTACAAACCATGAGGGAGCTGAGAAACATTTTGAGAAGTTACAAAATCTAGAAACCATTGTTCGAAAAATGAAACCAAAAACGAGACAGACCTGCATAAATGATTATTTTAAATAAGGTAAGATGCAATACATGTATGTACACTTTGAGAAAATTTGTAAACAGCTTTATTTTAAATTAAAAAATTTTTAAAAATCTTTCTTCAAGTCTTTACTAATTCTGTTAAAATTTACTGACTTAAATATTTAATTTATGGCCAATCGTTTTCGTTTGTATTACCATTTTTAAAAAGTCACAATGTGTACTCTTTACGTGTTTAGTTACAAACTGATAATGAATAAAAGGTCACCCCGCTTATAAGGTCACTTTGTGATGTGCCTTAGGGTGACCTTATATCGAGGTCTGACTGTACTAGTTTACAAAGTAAAGGTGTATCAATTGCTTTTTTTAATTATGCCTAGTGCTTATGAATTTAAAACCTGTTTTAAGTTGTTTAAGTATTTCATAAGGTGATTTTATATTTAACGAATTTTCTATACATTTAACGAATTTTCTATTTTATATATAACGAACTTATTAACAGGATTTAGCGGCTTCGTTAAATAGAGGTCTGACTGTATATTTATTTCAGTGTGATTATGGTTGAATGTTCTGGCAAAGGGAATCAAGGAGGGTGAAAAGAAATGCATTTAATTAAAACATAAACATGATAAAAATATGGAGAACATTGAAATCCAAGTTGTAATTGATGTGCCTCATCTAATATGTTAGGGATTTTTAAGGGAAAATTTTGTAAATCCTTCCTATCCAAGCTTCACAGTTGCCAAAAGAAAAAATCTAGACATTTTACAAAAAAAAAATCATGAAATTTGTTTGGAAACATAAATATACCAGATTACTTTTCAAAAAGGCAAAGTAAAACCGAAACATAATTTTTCTACTTGAGTGTAATGAAAGTAAATTTTATCGTAAAAGAATAAAACATAGTACTATTGTTAATTCCAGAATTACTTTGCTTGAAATCAAGAATATTTTACAGTTTTCAGTATAATTTTATCAACACTATTAACAGTCTCAACCAGCTACAGGGTGACAAAATATAACAATAGTTGATTAAAAAATTTTTTTGCCATTCACTACTTTTTTATACCTTTCATAATAAAATTTATTATTTTATTTATTAAAATTCCCCTTTTATTACTTCAATAAATAAGGAATTATTCCTAAAATTCTGATTCAGAAAATTTTTCTTAATTTTAAAAATGAACCTTGAAATGTCCATTGAGAAATGCATCAAAAAAGAGATGCCTTAATTATTTGTAGATTGATGCTACAAAGGTTTCTCTTTTTAGTAATGCCTAATAGCGCTCTATGTTTTCTTAATAGTTTGTGGTCAATATCTTCTAAATAACTGTTACATCATCCTTGGTTCTCTTTTAAGTCAACATTACTACAAAGTAGGGCCGGGATAGCCTGGTTGGTTGGGCATTGGGCCCATTCCAAGAATTCGATCCCAGGCCGGCCGAAGGGCAAGTAAATGGTGACTGATGCATGTTAAATCTGTCGAGTCGCGAAGTCCTTCAAGTTCCCATAACAAATCAATATCTCTGGGGGTACAGATTTGGGTACTTTTTATGAACTAGAATTTTTTCTCCTTTAATATACTTAGAGATTACGCCTAATGAAAATATCTTAAAGGAGCACTCTGAATAACTTTTGATTTAATGATCGGATTTTCAGGTACTAGAACAAACCTAATTGGTTTGAGGGCTCAATATTTTAAGATAAGGAATCAGTAAGAAAACGCATTTAACGTACACACTCCCGTGGTATAACGTTACCCTAGAATTGAGTACAAGTGCGTGCAAATCCGATCATGAGATCAAAAATTATTCAGACTTTTTTCTTTTTCTATACATTGTATATTAATTTAAAACTAAATTTTATTCCTTGAAATATAAAGGAAATTGTATGCTTTTAAAATTTTTGGTACTCAAGTTTATGAAATATTAGGTTTTTAAAGGATTTATGATTAAAAATACCAAAAAATTTAATATTCATATCGTTTTGCACGTATGAACATACTAAACAAGTTTTATTTTTATTTATTCATTTATTTCAATGTAAAAATAGAAGATGGGTGGAACTTCCTAACAAATCACTGAAATTTTTAAACTTCTTTATCTGTTTTTTTCTTTTCTCTTTCGTACATAAATTGAATACCAACATGGCTAAAAGGTTTCATTTCCAGAAACTATTTCATATTTGGAGGCATTTTCTCGGAGTACATTACGAGTGATTCTGGTTGAAATTTTATTATTTAATTAATTTATTTATTCATTCATTTTGTGCTCTAACTGTACGTTCCTCCAGGGAATAACTTTCTTGTTTACTTATTTTATCTCTATGATTGTTTTCTAAAAATATTTGTTTCTCGTCGCAAAATTAATTATAAATATAAATGATAAAATTATTCAAATACAAAGAACAACAACTTCTAATTTGTAAGTCGTAACTCTCAACTTTCCAGATACATAAATGTTAATCGAAATTTATAATTTAACAAAAGAATCAAAGCTGTTACATTTTTAATTTATTAATTATAGTGATCTGAAGCGATTGTAATATTATTATTAAGCTTTACTTTTGATAGAATGGCAGCTTTGTCAATGCTCTATAAAAAAATAAATAGATCGTTTTGTTGTGTATTTTAAATATTGCTTGATTCTTTTAGTTAAAAATATCTACTTTATCAAGAGGAGTCTTGTATTAAGATAAAGTGAGTAGCNGGGGGGATAGTTATCATTAAATTAAGAAAAGTATTTAATTAAATTAATTAAAGTAAGTATTAATGAAATTTTATGTAAACTCAATAATTTGACCTCCCAAGCCCCCACCCCTCTTCTGGTTGCAAGCCTGCCTTAAGGACCCGTTTATTACGAGCACTCGGATTTAACGAGTACATGTTACGGTCCCTTTGTGCTCGTTATAAACGAGTTCGACTGTACTATCTTTGAATAAATTTTTCTACACTTTAGAACATATTTAGCTCTGAACTTGTTATCTCAAAAAGTTGCTACCTCCAAATTTTTTAGCGTCCCTTCAACTTTGATATATTGAAAGTATAGTGTACTTTGTTAGGATTATTCTCAACTAGTTATACTTTTATAAGTTTCTCTTTTTTTTGGAAAGGGATATTAATACATTTTTTAAGTGATCTTAAATTTTGAAATCATGTTTTAAATAAATACCTTTAAAAAAAAAGGGAGAGGTGGTACCTTTAAAAAAAATGCACCATTAAATGTTTGATTTCTCATAATTTTTACTTTAAATTATAGAAAAAAGATTTCAAATTGTTAATCTTTGTTTTTTAGTTCACATTTTTTGAAAAAAAAATTGCACAGTGATTGTCTTTTAGCATGTCTTTAATTATTTCTTATAAACTACAAATTTTTCTTTTAATAATGTGTGAGAATTATTTTCGAAATACACACATAAAATAGTATAAGAGGGCAATTTAAAAATTGTTGAGGATCAAATTCAGTTATTACATAATATTACAAATTTTGATAAACTTTAATGATGGTAAGTGTGTGCCCTTTCAAACCTTAAAGTGCTGTGTGAGGAAGCACTCTGCCCTTTTTTATTCCTAAGGAGAACTCCGTTTCATCCACGACATAATGGCATCTTAATTTCCTGCTTACATAATAGGACTGCCAACATTTGAGTTTCAACATAGAAAGAAATTTTACATCATTACTTTCTATTACCAGGGGTCTGTCTAGGTTTTTATTAGAGGTACCTATTTTGTGAAAATTAAACATTATATTAAAAAATCAACACAAAAATATGGTAAAGTTAGAAGATATTTTCAAAAATTGTCACTACAAATAAAAATCATTTATGACTGGTAAATTTTTATATATTTTTTGCTGTATATTCCAAAATAATTTTGCTATTTTAAATTTTGGGTTTATTTGTAATTTGAGTAAATTTGTCCACTGTTAAATTTTATTCTGAATTTTTTAAAAAAAAACATGCATTTAGCGATACTTGAAATTAAAAGTTATTTTCCTTATGAGAACATTTCCCATAGAGTCATATAGAAACAAGTTTCACAGAAAAAAAATGTTTCATGAAAAAATAAGGTCTGCTAGAAAAAATTTAGAACAATGTTCGAATGTTTAGAATAATGTTCGAATTTCAATTTCCTGTAAAGTTTACAGAGAGAGCGCCTCATCGTTGAATTTTTTAAAAAAAAATCTTGATATAATATGGCCAAGCGACCGGTTACGCTTACCATATCGCACTATCCGACGAAGCATGTGATACCCTTTTTTAAGGTGATAAAAAACAAAATTTTAAGAGGCGGGGAAGAGAATCTTAGAACTTGCTTTTTTAAAAACCATTTTTTGAAACTACCGCTTTTCCTAAAGATGAATTTGTGAAGGCGTCGCTAAACGGTAGTAAATTTGTCCTGGGTAGACCCCTGATTACTGACCAACAGTAATTACAATTCATATTCTATTTAAAATCAACGTCTTGTTGGCACTAAAAAGAATAAAATAGATCCAACTCCAGCAATGAAATAAAAATTATCTACATGAATGTCTCACAAATTCGCAAGAGTTAGTGGACTTTCTTCAAAAGGTGCCCGTCTAGGACTAGAAATTTCTGAAAAATCAACTGGTTTACTATACAGTAAGAAGATTAAAAAGAAAATTTACAAAAAAATAGGGAAATCTTAAAAATGCTGAGCGAAAAGCAAATGGGTGAAGTCTTGGAAATTCTTCGGGAAGAAAATATCACATTAAAACAAATGACGAATAATTTTACACAACAAATTGAAGCCTTCCAAATAAAAATTGGAAATAAAAGTAACATGCCTAATTAGTGTTTTATCTGTGAGAAGCCAAATTACATTGAGGTAAACAGTTATATGAAAATAAGCCTGTTTCAACTGATTCTTAAGCAAAGAACAACATTTTGGCGTAAGAATTTCAAAACTGAAGAAAGCACTCGAACGATAATTTCGCCAAGAGAAATGATATTTAAAGTGAAACTTTAATAATTTTGTGCTTACAGTAAAACAAGAATTTTCCAAAAATTCCCGTGCAAGAAATAATGAAACTTGGCTCCATGATTCTGGCACTTCTTCACACAATGACAAAAAATAAAAACTATTTTAAGAAATTAAAAAACACAAATGGGCTAGTCTACTTGACAGGTAAGGACTCAACTTTAAAGTCTGAAGTTATAGGAACTGTAAGAGATAAAGCTTTTGATAACAATTATAAAAATATTCTTACTATTATTGACATTTCATTTGTTCCAGATTTAAGAAACAATTTAATTTCTGTATTTAATTGATAAAGGTTCAGAATAGAATCAGATGAGAACAACTAATTTAATTTTAAGTAATAATGATATTGTTTTCAAAGGTATACATATAAATAAGAGTTTTGAAATTAATATGAAGTTTTTTCTAAGATATTATTTCTAGTAATTCTATTAGATGCAATGTCATAATTTAATATATTTGGCACAAAAGACTATGTCCTTTATATCCATGATAGTCGTCTTAAATGCAAAATATCATTGGCAGGGTTAAACCCCTGATCTTTTTCAGATTTCTTTTAAAAAGTACAAAAATTACACAGAAAATTGTTTGAGACTTTTTAAGACAGTCAAACCAAACTTTTTTCATTAGTTGCCAAAAACGATCTACTACAAATTTAAGGAAATTTTTTTTACATTTCTTCTGTGCATGCATAGTTTAAAAGAACAATTTCTTTAAATGAATATAAATAAGGTTTTCCAGTTTGTTGATCCACCAAATAAATAAAAAATAATAAAGAGTAAATGGGTGTATACAATTAAAAATATAAATATATGTCCCACAAATATATTTGCTTTCCTACTCATACGTAAAATGTAGGTATATGAACAGTCGGCAGAAAAATTTTCATTTTCAAGGAAAATTTTATAAAATTACTCATTATATATGAATAAAAAAAAATTTCAAAATTGTACTGGACTTTCAGGCATCCCACGAAAACTGAACTGACTGTGGTAATTTTAATAAAAATATTTATTAATTTTAAGCATTGAAATTTTTCTAAGACTTTATTTTATAAGTCTTGGTTTATTTTATAATTCTGCTATAAGTGAAAGAGACTTTAGAAGAAGTAGACTAAATGTAAGCTAAATATTATCACCTAGGAGTTCTGATAGCCAATAATAAATCAATTATACTGATTGGGTCTTAAAAACAAAGGTGATTAAAATATCCAGCAAATGGCCATACTTTAGTAAAGCATTTAATCAACAGTCTGTTGTGGCCCTTGGAGATCGAACCCCAGTCTTTTAAATTGACAGTTGAGGGTCTTAGCCACTGAGCCTCACTTAAGTGCAAGTGTAGATAAATATGTTTGAAGAATGTAACCTTAAAATTGTGATAACTTTGAGAATTTTTAAAAAAATATTATTCATATTCACTTAAGACAATATGGAGTCGGGGTTTAGGTGAACTTAGAAGTAATCTAAAAAATAAGCTACGGGAAAATACGTTCATTGCAAATTCTCAACCACTTACATAAATTTAAAATATAGAAAAAGTGAATTCAGGTTAACTTTGAGTAGGTAAACCATAACACTTCAATATATTAAAAATAAATAAAAATTATGGCACAATTCCTATGCATTTGGAAAATAGTCATTCAATAATTTATTGGAATTTAATATTTCGAAAACACTTAATCAGAATTTGAAACATCATGGTTTATTCTAGAAATTCCCTTTTTCTGTAATTTAAATTTTAAAATACCAATGCATGTGAAACAGAACTTGCATTGAAAGTATCTTACATGGTATAGAGTCCTTTTTAAATAAATTCTTGTTTTAAAAAGCCCAAGAGACTCCAAACCCTGTCATCAAAGGAACCAAAGGTTTAATATGTGAGGAAAAAAATAGGTAAAGATTGATCCCAATTTTTAATTATCAGTTAAAAATATTAACCAACAAATGACTTACTTCAGATATTTTATAAATCAAATGAATATTCCAATCAATTATATTAATACTTTATATATATATATTAATATTTTATAATTAGAATTCAAACTATGGAGTTTATGACTGCAGACAAATTGCTTTAGCAAGACAATATTTAGAATATTAAAAGCATTACAATTTCGCAAAAATTAAGTTTATAAATGGAGATTATTTTTCATCGATATGGATGTCGTACTTTAAATATGTATATATTCGTTTTTTAGAAATGATACGATACGAAAGGCGTTTTAATAGATATTATAATTTTATAAATAACCATAATAAATTTATAACAACGGAAACATCCCCATTAAATATATTTAACTAAAATCAAGAGTTATATCCCAATTCTGAGACAAGAATAGGCAGTGAAATTGAAAATGACACTTTAGCAAAATCTTTCGTACTTTAAAGTCAAAGACTTAACTACAGTTGAAAGGATTGATATTTTTCAAATATACATGCATTAAAAGAGAAAGATAACAAATTATGAGGTAAACAACTTTTTTTATTAAGGTGCCGGTGACATAAATTCTGTTTGAAACATGAGAAATCAATAAGTGCCTTTGAGGTCGCCATGTTTTTTATGTTAAGTCTGAATTAGTGGATGCATTGCTATTGCATATTTACAATACTGATAGTTTTTCGAACACATGAATAAATATTGGAACTTTATTTTATTTTGATACATCATATTCAATGGGAACACCGCCATGCTCATTTTTTTTCTCGCAATTAGCGCCATCTATTTTTCGACCGAAAGGCCAAGCAATTTCAATAAACGGTCATTTTGAGATAGACAAGATGAGAGTGCGCCATATTGACTCTCTTGATATATCTAGAATTTTAGTATAAGCATACTTTTCTAGAGAAAAAAACAAACATACTTGCTCTTCCTATGAGATTTTGAAGGAAAAACCATTTTCCAAATTGAGAATTCTCTCCAAACAATAAAGCTCAAATCATCTTTAATAACCGTAAAAAATGTTGTGTGGATATTTTAAGATGATATGAACACCTATAAAGCAATAATGTTTTAAAAACTTCATCCAGACCATTTATATAGTTAATAAGGATTGTAGACAGATATTTGCCATACTTAAACAATGCATAAATCCTCGTATAATTAAATTATTACTATTCTTACCTAAAATTTTGACAAATCTCAACACTGGATGGCGTTAGCGACTTCTCTCGTCCATGAAGTAAAATTTATCGATCAGCATATACATACATCGATTAAGGATTATTTTTTCAATATCGATTTTAAGGGCTGATATTTAGTTGATTCAAAATTTGTAGTTAAATCGAATCACGGTAGGAGTAGAAATTTCAAATACTTTCTTGTAATTAAATATTTTAAAAATATTTGAATTTCTCAAAAAGTTAAATGGAATGATGCAGAACAGAGGGCGCTGTGTTTGCGCTATTTTCGTTCTTTTTGCAGACGGAAATGAACAACTAATCAAATTTTCATTCGATGAAGATAAGTTAACTGTTAACCAACCTTAAAGTCAAACCACAAATATTTTCCTCACAAAGGCCTCATCTCTGCATTTAATATAAACAAGAAGTGGTTCTGATGCGTGCAAAGATTTTTTCCCTTTCTCAAACATTCACAAAGTAAAGCTTGGGTAAAATCTAAGAATAGCCCACCCCTTGGCGACTTTTTGAAATCTCGCCAAGTTGGCAAATTATTACTTGGATCAACGTTGTTGCTTAAAAAAACAGTTTAAATTAATACAAATTTATTAAAATATTGTTAATAAAATAAAATAATCAAAATACTCTCTGTAAGGTTGCAACATATCTCCCGAAATATCTTCCAGAAACCTAGTTTGGCGAGATTTTAAAAAAATCTTTTTCAAGGATGGGCTATTCAAGGATCCACCCCAGAGCTTGTTATGTAACAGAACCTTACTTCAAAGATCACCTAACTTATGAGGCAAATGTAAACATTCAAACTAAAAAAAAGCTAAAAGGTTCCGACCATAGACTAATAATTTAAGTAGACTGTTCAATTATTAACTAATAACTTAGACATGAATAAATTAAGTAGAGACGCGATTATCCAATCAAAGCTTTTCTAGACCCGCTCTCTTGTTAGGCGACCTTCGTCAGCTAGCAGAAAGAGGGGAGAGGTTCTTTCTTTTTAGAAGAGAAACATTTAGCTTTGACTTCCTCTCTAAAAAAAAACTTGACTTTTTTCAGTCGTATGTTACGTTGTAGGTCAATATTTGTTCACCCTTCCAATTATTATTTTTAATTTTTCTTATTTGATGGCACAATAACGAGGTTTTATAAATAACCATATAAAACTTGTATTTTGTGGTTCTCAGAGCTTTGAAAGATATATAACGTTACTCATTCATAAATTAAGTTCTGAATATTAAAATGTTCCTAAACGTTTTAAATGTTAATTTGAGTTTTCATGAACTGTTTAGGAAAATAATTATCTGACTTTATAATATTAAAAAAATTTTGTATGTTGAACTATGATATACAAAACAGTTTTTCAATGAGAAAATTGTGGCAGAATTAAATGATACCAATTAAAATATAAATATATTTATTTATACTTCTAACATACACTTCAAAGTTTAGTTATGAAGTTAAGTTAGTATTTATTAGAAGTTATAAGACTTTGCTCTAAATATTCGAAAATTTTTCACAACTTGTTAAATGCTAGTGATAAAAAATACGAATGAAAGCTGAATAATCAATGTTGGAAATATTTATTCCATTTTTAGTTTTTTTAAAAAAAAAGTAACTTTGTCATTAACTGTAGTCACACTAATAGTAATTCAATAATCGCTAATGCTTAGGTATAACAAGGGAATTTTTAAAAATGTTACAAATATATCTAGTTTTCGTGAAAAGATAATTTTCTTGGAAATTACATAATTGAAGTTGCCAAGGAAAAAAGCATCTGCAAGTTAGTACCCCTCTTTTAAAATATTGAATGTAGATTAACTTGCATTTTAATGAATTATTTAACCAGTTATTGGATAAAAAGAGATAACTATTGAGGAACGGCTAAAGACTCCCAGTGTATAAATTGGTGACTGATGTTAAATTTGTCGAGGTAACTAAGTTCCCATAACAAATCAGTACCTCTGGGGACAGTGGATTGGAGATTGATTGTTCTCCGTTTCATTGTGGATGGATGAAAAGTGAGTGAATGAGAAAACGAACTCTGTAAAACGGACTGTAACATATGTGAGTGATAAAGTTGTATTCTTGGACATAGATGGCGCTACTAAAAAACAAGTGCACCCCCTGTCTTAAATCTGCTTGGTTCTACGTAAGCCCAGCTTGATGGTATTGGAAAGTGGCATTTGCAACAACTATTAAGTACAACAAAAGCAAAAGAGGAATTGAGCTTTAATTAATTCGAATCCCTGATTTTTAATACCTTATTATTTTGCAAAAAATGCATATAGTCATTATGGAATACCTTCATAATTATCTTCTCTAGAACATTTTTTCATGTCTTGTTGCCACTGTGTTTAAAAGTTAGTATTAATGAAGTTTTAGATATCCTCTTGCTCTGCTAACAATTAGTTTGTGTTAAAATATTTTGGGTGTTGTATTTCATCATTCCGTTGAATTTTATAAATTTTCTGTATTTTTTCCTCTTCTACAGAAATTGTACCATTTAACTCCTCAAAGGATGATTCATAGGTTATAGAATACCTTGCATATATTGAAAATAAAATATGAATTATATATTGAAATTAAATTGTTCAGATGTTGTTTTTAGCTCATTTTATGAAATATAATACACAATTAGTTAAAAAAAAATTGCAATAAAATGTTTTATTTCACAATATATATATACAAAATACATTTAAAAAAGAAATTGAAGAATGAAAAGGGAGAGAATTTGTCCTGACAGATAGGAACTGTACACAAATATGCAGTGGAAATAAATAAGTCAAAGAAAAGGATGATCTTATGAATTGGATCCTGTTTGCAAAAATTCGTGAAGCTCATGTTCTAAATCTGAATGGTGGAGCCTGTTTTCAGTTGGGGAAGCAGAGTGAAGCATCCCCTCATCCAAATCTGCAGATTTCTCATTGTCCCCAGATGCTGCATTACTAACTTTGCCAGATTCTGAGAAATTAGTAGGATGAAAAGTAATTCCCATTGCTTTTCTCAAGCCTTTGACGCTCACAATTACCTCTGGGGGAAGCTGAAAAGAAAATAATCATTTTCATTTAACATTTCATTAACTATTTCTATTAACTATGTTTTTCCCTCCATACAGGGTGACATATAACACTATAATTTTAATGTTAACACATCAAATCAGACATATCACCTTACTGAATATAGAATTAAATTTTTTTTCAGTCAAATCAGAATCTTATAATAATATGTCAATAAAAAATTGAAACTTATTGTTTTAGTTTTCTGTAAAAAGATTAAATTTTTTTATTTCATATTTTTCTTCTTCATGTCCAGGAAATTTTCTATATTTGGAAGAACTATACTTCTTACAGATGATTGATCATTTAAGTACAGTCGAACTCGTTTATAACGAGCTCGGATTTAACGAGAACTCGGATTTAACGAGGGAAACAAGAATATTTGGTTGGATCAATGTTAAGTCTATGGAACAGAAGTCGCTTTTAACGAGCAAGACCCGGTTTTAGCGAGCAATATTTTTCTGTCTTGCAATCTTTTTTTCAAAATGATGAAATGCGCGCGAAATAAAATAAAAAACCCGAACTGAAACTTCAAAGTAAGCTAACAAACTACTATTTTAAATATGTAGATTAATTAAAAAAATAAATGTTTTGGTAGGAATCTTTTCCTTTATTTTTCTTTCCGTTTATTGCTTCTTTCCTTTAAGACCGTAGCGCAACTAGAAATTTTTTGCTGGTTGGGGGGGGGATAGTTGTCATTAAATTAAGAAAAGTATTTAATTAAATTAATTAAAGTAAGTAATTTTAATTCAATTTTATGTAAACTCAATAATTTGACAACTCAACCCTCCCCCCCCCCCTTCTGGTTGCACGCCTGCCTTAAGGACCCGTTTATTACGAGCACTCGGATTTAACGAGTGCATGTTACGGTCCCTTTGTGCTCGTTATAAACGAGTTCGACTGTATGAGTAAAATTCTTTCCAAATTAGACATCCATATATGAGGAGAGAATGATATAAAAAGAAATGTAGTACGCAAAAATTGAAAGAATTTAATAGTCTTGGCTAGACATTATTAAAATGTTGCAAGTTGTAATTTTTATACAACTCAACAAATTGATTTTCGAGTAATAAAAAATATTTAATGTTGGAGCATGAGACAAATTAAATTTTATTTTTTGAATTATAGTTGATTTATTTTGAGTTATAGAAGTTTTTCAATGCTAAGGAGTAATCTTAATAGTTTAGGCGGCAAGTGATGGGCTATCTTTTGCATACCTTGTTGCTACAGATGTGGGTCGGGTAAATATCCAGTGGGTAGGGTATTTATGACTGACTAAAGAAATTAAGGTACTTGAAAAGTCAGTAGTTAATAGTAATCACATAATAATCTTACTATATATAAAAATCTAACAGTTTTCCATTGTTGTCCGTGTATTTTTATTGGCCGGAAAATCATGCGGTAGGATCCAGTTTTTCCTCATTCATTTCCATATTGATTTGGTTGTTATCGACATAAAATTAATAAAAATCATAAAGGTATAGTTTTTCTATAAATATTTTTGTATACCTAATTTAAAGTAATTTTACTGTACTGTTATTATTATGCTTTTAATTCAAGAGTTTAAAACTTAAGATAAAGTTATTTAAAAGGTGATCTAATTTCATTAACTGTTTTACAGTTATTATTTTTGTGCAAATAACATTAATATACAGTTATAAATTACAGTTAAAGATATCTGTTAAATGATTTAGAATTTAACGATCAGCTTCACGCGCAATGAGATGCAAAGCAAATATAGTATTTAATATATTCACTCAGTTGTGAACTAGTAAAATTTGTTATAACAATATAAATGCTATTTTAAAAAAATTATAGCTTCAAAAAACTATTTCTGTTCCCTAATATATCTAAATATTTACAATACTAATAGATAATAATATTTGGACGTGGAAAGTGAAGGCACAAGCGTAAGCTAACAGATATCCTTTTAGCACATACATGTTAAGTCAATAATTTTAACGTTAGTAGAAAAACTATTTTTTTCCAAGGAACAACAATTATTGCGAAGCGGCAGCGATTATTGGTGAGCGGCAGCGATTTGGGGGCTTAATCTCCTAGTAGTAATAAAAAAATAGGTAAGAATAAAATTTTCACTGAAAGAGTATTTTTTTTTTATTATTCGGAATTCAAAAATGAAACAATCATTAAATTATTATTAAACACACTTACCTGAGAGGACACATCAATCAACTTTTTAGTAACTTTCTCAGCTTAAAGAAAAAAAAAATAGTACATTAAGAATCTTCAAATACTAGAAATATCAACTTATTTATTGCATAGATATAGAATTAATTTTTATTGTATAGATATAGAATTTACAATCAACAAAAGACAAGAAAATTTTTTTGATCATGGAAAAATAATATTTGCTTCAGAACAGGAAATGCCTCGGGTAATTCACCAACAAGTTTTTATAAAAAAACATTTAAAAAAATAATACACTTTGAGGTTTAACACATAATAACAATAAAGGGTCAACAATAGTCCATATTAATAGTTGCCCATAAAATTAGTACAGAGAAATGAAAAAAATATAAAGTGTAAAAATCAATCAGAGAAAAAGAAAAAAAAACATTTTTATCTCATATTTAATTTTTTTTGTTTTAATTATAGTTAAAATTTATAGGCTTTCATATTTGCTGAAAAATACAGAACCTTTAAAAAAAAAGTCAGTAAAAAAATTATTAAAAAAATATATATCAGTGAAAAAATATAATTTTAATCTATAAAAATATTACAGATAAATAACACAATGAATAATAGCACATTGTAAAAGTAAATAAATAATTAAAATTGCAAAGTAGTCAAAAATAGGAAACAAATAAGATGAATTTTTTCTTCATTTCTTTATTCTAATTTTATTACCATCCATATTCTTATTTTATTCTTTAAAGCTGCAAAGTTGATTTTTATACCATATTTTCCAAAAAAATAAAAAATTCCAAAATACATTAAAATTGTATAAAAAAAAATATTAGAATAGCTGAAATAGATAAGTAAGGAAAATAAAGATAAGAAAACTATAAGTGTTATCCTTAAAAAATATAATTAACTAACTAATTTTTATGATATAAAATAAACTGCAAACTTAAACAAAAAACATAATTGTTTCTTTATTTATAATAGTTTTATAATTCATAATCTATAAAATTGTTTTTATACATAAATATATCAATAGGGGTCATTAAAAAAAAAAAAAAAANAAAAAAAAAAAAAAAAAAAAAAAAGCTAAATTAGAAAGAAAAGTTATTTTAAATAAAACTAAGCAACCTCTTCAAATTGTTTTAAAATTAAATCATTTTTATGATAGAAAATAAATTGCCAACTTAAATGAAAAACATAATTCTTTCCTTATTTAAAATAGTTTTATCATTCAAAATTGGTAAAATTCGTTTTATACATAATTATATCAGATGGGGTCTTTTTTATAGACGCTAAATTTTATTCATCCATCCAGTTTTCACGATGCCAACACAAGTGGCATTTTCTCTTTGAGAAAATGGCACAGAGTAAAATTGAAATCGGTTACAAAAAATTATGCACCTTCGATAGAATTTTGAGGTCAATGGAGGTCTAAGAATGACTTATCTCCGATAATGACCATTTACTATAGCACCAAGTAGTTGCTCTTGAGAGGTTTCACAGAATAACTAATAACTAAACTAGCCATTACAAAAAATAGACAATTAATCACATTGGTTACGTTTTCACATGCAAATGCACGCTCGTAAAATATTGATGTTACAGTAGAACCTCAATTACCCGAGGTTTCTGTTAACCAAGGGAATAACGAAGTCTAATTTTATGTAATTTTTTTACCTTTTTTTCTCCTTCCTTTCTAAAATGAGCTTGAAAAAAATTATACACATTTTAATTCGTTGTACGTGTCGTTGTATTTTCTTGAGATTTGTGTTATTTTTGAAAATGTGTCTTTCGATATTTAACTAAGTATAGTTAAAAAAAATTTCCATTTTACTTTTTAAAATTTACTACTAGAGTTGATTTCCTTTTTAAATCTTTTTAACTGTGAAACATCATGTATGTTCTTTTTTATCATTTAAAAAATGTTCCATTGTTTTTTACTTTAAAAGTAGTTAAATTCACAAGCGCGGAAGGATTTTATACATGGTTTCTATTAACCGAGATTTCCGAGGTACTAGCGGTCCCAATTAGCTCGGATAATCGAGGTCTTACTGTATTTCAAAGGAAGGGAACATATTTTCGATATACTTAATTTCTTAGAAGTTAACTCAACTTTTCTGAATAAAAGAGCATTAAGCAATTAAAAAATTTCAAGTATTAGATAATTTCGTATTTCTTAAATTAAATATTCGCTTTCGAAAAAAGCATAAAATGGCTAAGGTTATATGAACAAATTCAAAAAAAATAAATAATAATAATAATAATAAAATGCTTTAGAATAACTAACTAGCTTCTATGAACATGAATAAATATTTCCTTATTATTCCTTTATATTTAATGTAAGCATATTTCCTATTAAAAATTATTTTGAACATATATGTAAACTAAGTTCTCAAGCAAACTTCATCCCCTTAAAATAGTGAAGAAGTTACTAAATTCCAAAGTAGTTTGTAGTCACTACATTTAAAAAAAAGTAGTTTCAGTTAACTACATTTGTAGCAAAGTAGCTGTAGTTGTGGTAAACTACTAAAATTGTGTAGTTTTTCTAACCGCTGGGCAATTGTAATGAACAGGATTAGGACTTTGATAATTTAAAAGTTCTTATTAAAATGCTCCTTTTTTTAAAAATGCAAAAACAGCTTCTAAAAACTATAAAAATTGACCTTAAAATTTAAAATAATACCCTTAAAAATTTTCAAAAACATATTTATTTATAAATCTTAACTTTCGTTTGCAAAGTACATAAAAAAAAGAGGTATATAAAATAAATATGCAACTATGAATAAAATAAAATGCAAATAAATACCCGATAATAAATATTTAGTTAAATCTTCAAGAACATCAGAATTGCACCGTAGCATGAAATGTTGTTTGATATTTTTAAAATAGCAAAATGTACAAGAATGCTTAAAGAAAAAAATTAATTAAATAGTAAAATTATTTTAAAATGAAAAATATCACTCAAAATGCATATGAATACTAACCTAATTCATTTTCGGCTGCAGTGGGCGTACGGATGAGAGCTAAATGAGGCGGCGGGTTTGCGTTAAGTCGCTCATTCTGGGCTTTCTTCAATTCGTGCAGAAGCAGAGTTGTGTTGTCCAGTTTCTGCTGGATGGATTTTCTCAAATACAAAAGTTGCTTACGCTGCTCATTCCTTTCAGTATTCTCCAATTTTTTGTTTTCATCTAAAATCAATGCAAGTTCAAATATTTAGGGCAATTTGTTTGCCGTAACAGCAAATGGTATGAGTTAAAACAATTTAGATCCAGGTATTAGGCAAAATTAGGAAATTTTGTAACTGGCCAGTTGGCAAAAGTAACATTTTTAATAGATGCCAATTTTTAAAGTTTAATGTGTTTTTAAACTAAACATATAGCCACTTTTTTAAAAATTCTGTATTATTAAAAAACAATTGATATTATTAATGTTAAGCATCTCTCAAAATATGGTAAACACTAAAGGATTCATTTCTAAAATTAAGAAAAATTTTCCTGACCTCTTCATGGTTTATGAAAAAATTTAAAAATTAAACAGGGTGTCCCAGGATTATTAGGATAAACTTTAAAGGGAGGCAGGGGACATCACAATTATTTAGAATAGTATGGCAACCCATGGTCGGAAACGTCATGGGTAAGTAGTATGACAGTAAGGTAAATGAAACAAAGAGATATGAGACTGAGATCATCTGATAAGTCAAAGAGATAAGTCAAAGAAATTACATGTGCCGAGGTAGATGCTATGTATAAATGTCATAAAGATTGTTTCCACCCTTGCTAGCAATGCAAGGTTACACCCTCAGGACATGGATTGGCAGACTCGCTCAAATACAAATTCCCTGTATTTTTCCAGTTTGTAAAGAAAAACTCAAAATTCCCTGCATTTTCCCTGTTAATTTTTAAATTCTCTGTACTTTCCAGGTTTTGTAAACATCAATGTAAGGTAAACATGGCACTGGCAGTCTCACCCTTTGATTAATAAGATTTTTTAAATAATAAGCAGCGATTATTATTGATTGATTATTATATTTGGTGTTTGAGTTGGAGTAAAACAAAACCAATGGCCCTTTATAATGGAAGAGTACTATATGTCCTAGAGTGTCTCAAAAATGTCAAAACACACTTTAATTTTATAATTGTAGAAGTGATCAAAATAAGGTATGATTTAAAATTATATCAATGGAACTAACTGTCTTACGTTTATTTTTCAAAAAATGAAAAGAATTTAATAAAATTAAAAAAAAACACTGCAATATTTATGCTACTTCATAAAAAAGATCTTATGTGAAACTAAGGTATAATTTTATTGATAATTACCGAAGAGACTTCAATAATTTTTAAAAATAATCTTTGCAATTGTTAAAAAAAATGATCAAAACAAGGTATGATTTAAAATTATATCAATAGAACGAACTATCTTACAATTATTTTTCAAAAAATGAAAAGAATTTTAAAAAATCAAAAAAAAAACACTGCAATATTTATGCTACTTCATAAATAAGATCTTATGTGAAACTAATGCATAATTTTATTGATAATTACCGAAGAGATTTCAATAATTTTTAAAAATAATTTTTGCAATTGTTAAAAAAAAAGTCTTTATATTTTGAGCTTATATTGGATGGCCTTGGCAATTCCTAGGCAGATTTCAGACTTTTACCAAATCAATTTGGTAAATTCTAAGTTTTACCAGACTTTGGACTATTACAGTAACACCTATATTACTTAGTCTGAGTGATTTCTCTATTGGGTGATAAAAGGTCTTTTGATATTTTTAATGAGTAAAATGCTAAAGAGAAAAATATACCAATATGCTCCAAGCGTGAGAGCTCAAGATCAATATCTTCCAGGGTTTGCAGTGAATCTATATCAGGCTCATGTGAAGTTTTTATTAATTCATTTTCATTGAGTACTTTCCTGGTTAAAGCAGCCTCTTCTTCCCTCATCAGTCTTTTCTGCAAAAATGCAACAAAAAATTATTGGATTTGTACCTCAATATACTTTCTTTCTTTTCAAATTTGCAATTTTTAAATTTTCAACTTCGGGAAGGAATCATAATTGAATCCATATCAAGATTCGGAAGAAACTATTTTATGTTACTAAGAAACAGAAAATAATAATAACGCCAAAATTGACATAATACAAAAATAAAAATGATATTCATGCAGTTAATGAAAATGCAAATAAAATAATCTCAAATGCTTTCAGTGCCCAGAGATGCCAACTTGCTCTGGACAGCAAATATATGTTTTAAAGTGATAGTTTATCAATTGTGATTCTTAGTTCAATAAATTCAATTTAGTAGATTTTTATCCACCACTATTTCTAAATAATTTGCAGGCTTATATAATTCACCACTTTATAGTACAGTGTAAAGTGAAGTCGCGTATCCAGAATCGGTGGGCCGTATCCGGAATCCGAAATTTAACAGTTATGAAAATATTAATCCGCCATTTTGAACTAGAACGATTCAAGCAGGAAGGGGAAATTCATGTCATTCTGGAACAAAGCTTAAAATGATCTAAATCTAAGAAGCAAAAAATAAATAAACATTATTTTTAAGGGGAATAATGTTTTAGTATTAGAATATCTAATCAATAAAATATGAAATATTAGAAAAAAAATATTATTGCTTAAAATATAGAAAACGAAAAAAAATTGACATATGAAAATAATAATCCGCCATTTTTAACTAGAATGATTCAAGCAAGAAAGGGAAATTCCCGTCATTCATTAAGGTGAGTAGGTGGAGCAGAAAAATTCATTTCCTCCTTATTTGTGAAAGAAAATAAGTGTAAAAAAGAGATCATTTAAGTTGAGGGTGGAGAAGTAACAAATTATTGTTTTCTCTCCAATCATTGGCTATCAATCAAGCATAAAGACGGGGCACGCTGATCGGGTTCTCTTTATTTTTTCTTCCATGACTGAAAGAATCTGCTAAAGAAAGAATGTTACTCCCTTTTCTCCCCCGCCTCCTAAATGTTACATGGTATGGGGAAGAACGAATGTTTTGTTTCTCAAGGACGTGTATCCTTTTAGACCTATTCAAATTTTCCATTTTGACTCCCCCTCCACCTTAACGCTTGCCCCATTTACCCTTTTCCACAGTATTTCTTCTTTCAATAAAAAGGTTCCAGGAAATGCCTCTTTTACTAGCCACCTGCATGGGAAAGGAGGGGGGGGACTCAGTTGCGGTCTTTTGAAAAACAAATCTCCCTCTTTTTCCTACATTCCAAGGGAGGAGCGTCACTAACGGTCACTCAATGGTCTTGGTAGATCTTCACTTCCCCTTTCTGGTGATTTATGGGTTCGATGCATAAATCAGAGGTTCAGTGCAAGCTAGAAAAAGAGAAAATGTATCAAAAGACCTTTTTTTTTTAGGAAAGAGGAAGAAGGAGAGATTTATTTTGATTGTTAAAAAATGTCCGGGAAATCGACCCTTCTGGGAAAAGGACGTCCGGATATGGGACGTTACACTGTAGTTATGTACCTTTTAAAAAGCAAGCAAAAATAGTCAAACATTTGCAAAATTTACTTTGTAGTTATTTACCGTTTTTTTTTTTAAAAATTAGTTTGGCGTGTCCGGAGCAGTTGGCATCTCTGAGTGCCCATTGCTTCAATCTTGATGTATCAAGTGGCATTAGTTACTACCAAATAGGAACTGAATGATGATCATGCCAAAAAAATATATATATTCAATTAAACGAAAACAAAAAGTTTTTAAAACAAGAAATATAAAAGTTAAAGATTGATAAAAAAAAAGAGTTAAAACAGTTAATAATAATATAATAAATACCTCTTCTAATATCTTAACTGTTCTGGAATGTTCTCCACCCGTCAAAGTATCCAAAAGATTGTCCACCATGTTCATCACATAATCTGAATCTCTGGCAAAACTAGTCAGGCTGAAAATAAATTATTTCTTTTTATAACACCTTAATGCCATTCAATTAAAAATATATTTACACAAAAAATTATAGAATAACTGAACATATAATAAAACTTTAAAATCGTCTATGTTACAAAACTGTAAGTCTATGAGCATGGTTGTTATGACTTAAACAGTTATTTAATTTGTTAAATTTTTTTTGGAAAAAAAAAAGTCTCTGATTTCAGTTGAATATTACAGTCCAATTTATAAGAACAGTGTCAGCAATTTTTTTAACAACGGAGATCTTATAGAGAGAAATAGTGAGATGGAGCATGTAAAATATTATCTGATGCTCAAAATAGACTAATAAATAGACAGAAAACAAGTAATATAAAAAAAAGTTTTTTTAAAGACAATTCCTACTTAGGTCAACAAAGAAAAATCTTATTTTAGCTCCTTTTTATTAAATAATTACAATTCTTCTCCCACATAAAACTAAAATTAATTAATCGAACTTAATTAATGATTTAATATTTGAAAAAACTATATTAACGTCAAGTGTCATCCACAACAAGTTTAAAAAATGTATTTAAACTTGAGTGGATGAATAAATAGTATTTTATTAACGATTGAAAATTTGAACAAGATATTTTACATTTTTTCACTTCGGCCTGTAAGACAATAGATGTCATTTATAAATGTAATTAGGTCAATCGTCAATCTAAAATCAGACTTCTCTATTACATCTAGTAAACACATTTTAAAATCAATGCAGGCAGTTATGTTTTATAAGTTAATAATAAGAAATCACAAGTCCTTCTTCTCCTTCTATGGGCATGACAGCCCTTTGTGGGCCAAAGTCTTCACTAAATAGGACTTTGAGATCCTCGTCCAATCAGTGACATGGAAGCTTTAAACGACTAATTTGATGTTTTGTTGATATCAGCTTCCTTGTATAGCCTACATAGTTCAAAATTGTGTCCTTGTCTCCATAAGCCATCCACATTCATACCATCGAAAGTTTTTCTCAAGGTCTTTTTCTCAAAAACAGCAAGCAGGTCTGCCTGTGTTTTAAAGACCAGATCTATAAGTTAAGACAAATCTAATGATCATTTTATATAGCATTATTATTGCTTGACTTTCGATTAATTTTGACTTTAGAAATGTTCCTAAGCCATGTAGGCAATGATTGGCTGCTATAATGCGTCTCTTTATTTCCGTGCCTATGCTGTTTAAGGCATTAATATTTGAACCAAGATAAGTGAAATAGTCAACAAGTTCGAATTTAGAATTTCTAAAAATTTGCAGGTGTTTTAATAATTGGCATGTCTTTGTTAAAAACTAGATGTATCTTTTCTGAAGAGGCACTACTTCCAACACTGATTTTTTTGTCTGTACAATTATTACCAGATCATCAGCATAATCCAGTATTTGCACTGTTTCAGAATCATTAGAAGTTCTGCATATTTGATTAGAAGTTCAGCATGTTTTAATAATATCCCTTTAAACATTAAACAACTGAGGGAACGGATAAATTATGCAGATAAATTAGGGGTGATAAGTTGTAGATGTGTGAAAGTTTAATATGAAATAAATTTTATTTACAACCAAGTATTACTTTAATTAATAGGCATCATAATAATTTTACAATTCAGAGAATACAATTTTGTAACTAAGAAAGCGCTAAACATTAAAATTGAAGGAAAAGTTTATACACATTACCTGTCAGCATACTGTAAACCCAAATCATCCCCATAAGTTGAGAGTACAAGATCTGAATCCTCTTTACTCAGATTAGAAAATGTTGAATCATAGTGTGGTGCATATGAGCTATAGGGTCCATAATTTGTATAATGAACTAAGTAGGAAAAAAAAACAATTGTGAAAATTAATATACAGTCCTTGAAATAACGAAATTATGTTAGTAGTTTCGTTAACAATTAAAAGTAGACTTAAATATACCTCTTCTTACAAGATTACAATATCCGAATCTTCTTTAGATCATAAAATGCTAAATTATAGTGTAGTGTAAATGAGTGAGCAATAGGATTAAAAAAAAAAATAAAAATTTATAAAAATAATAAATAGTCTTAGACAAGGATCAGCAAGCCCATGGCGCCAGGTGGCCCTATCTGTTAGAAAATTCCCTTAGAGACGACTGATATTTATGTTTGAATTATTATAAGCAAGAGGATACATTAAGGGGGAAAAAAGAGTCAAAATTGATAATTTTTTCATTGTTGGAAAATTGGCGATAGTATTTCAACACTAAAACTCAATATCTAATGAATGTATTAATATTTATTAGATATTAACACTGATTCAATACGGGATTCTGAATCCTCTCCCACGCATTTGATTGACCCCTGACCCGAGGGTCAGAGGGTGAGGGACACAGGAAGTGTCGTTCCTCAGAGTGGGGGTGGAGTAAGGAGAAGAGAAAGACATTTTTTGGTGAGAAAAAAAGGATTATATACATAGAAATTGAATGTGGAGAGAATGGGTGCAGAGAGAGAGAGACAGAGTAGAGAGGCAGTAGGGAGCAATAGATCTTCGGAGTTGTTATGTTACGTAGTTTATGTACCGGTTGATATTTAATTGTAAATATATAGATATTCAAAAATCATAAATTAAAATATTATTATATATATGAAGAGTTCTTGTTAACCTTGAGAGTGACTAACTGAGCAAACTAAAGTAAAACAATCTCACAAAGGTGAGAGACGTCATAGTATTAAAGGAAAAAATATCAATTTATCGACTAATTTAGTGTTTATTTCATAATTTGATTAATTAAATTAGAGTTATTCGAATTTGAAAGATTTATTTTCTTAAAATTATTGCTGAATTTGATTTTTTAATTGAATATTTAACTCCTTGTCTGCAAAAAGACACATATATGATCCATCTCACTAAATGGTCAAATATGGAGATGAGATGTTACTTTTTTATATTTTAGTAAATTTATAATGCTAACTCCAAAAAATTTCCCTGGCTCCTAAATTTTATCATTTTTGTTAGTCCTTAGTCTTAGAAATAAAGAAATTGTATTTATAATTAACAGAAAAAAGCTCAAAGAAAAAGTTTGAAAACTGGTTTTAGAATTATTTATTAAATAAGGTAAGAAGGTCAATAAATTCTCCAAATAAATCTGTCAACCATAGTTGATTCCCAGGCAGTATTTTTTTTTTCTTTTGCAATAAATCCCCCCCCCCAATTTCACTAATATGCTGCCACAACTCAGCTTTTAAAATTAAAAAACACCCTTTCCACTGTATAACTATGTACAATTAATCACTTTATGCAGGGTCCGACTTGGCTCAATTGGGGCCTGGGGCAAAAACTTCTTAGGGGGCCCTCTCTGCTTCACTATTTTACTAATGAAGAGCCGAACTTTATGGAGGTACAAAAATTTTTCTTTTCATTATAGATAACAAGAAAATTGACTAGAAACTAAAAAAGCTATAAAGTCCCTGCCCCTCCAATGGTCAGACGAAATATCATTCTTTCCATTTGATTGATTTTCTGCAATTTTATGTCCATCATGCCAAATGCAGATTTCTGATTGTTAACTTTGTCATCTAGCTGCGAAAAAGTCATATCCTTGCTGATATTAGGGCGGAATTCAGCTAAATTTATGCAATTAAGATGGTTTAATTAAACCAATCAATAGCCTGTATTTTCTTAAACATATCGCATTTTGCAAAATATAAAAATATAGGCTTTTGATTGGCCAAATTTGTCCATCATAATTGCGAAAATCAAGCTGAATTCCGCCTTAGAAAGCCATGGATTTACGAAATATAGATTGTATTCATAAGATAGATTAATGAAGAAGCTAACATAAAACTGAAGGATTTTACATTGTATTTATATTTTGTTTTTAAAAAAAGTTCATTGCCCGGGGCAACCGCCCTGTATGCCCCTGCCTCAGCCAGGCTCTATGAGAGTAACAATAAAGTTATGAGAGTAACAAATAAATGTTTTGTTATTTGAAAAATTCATAGCGCTTTTAAAAGCAGTTGCGATTTAAAAACAGTTTGAAGATGCAGGACAAATTCAACAAAAGGATGAATAAAATTAGACTAAAGCTTAATTCAGGGTGGGAGAAAGAGAGAGGGGGGGGGGATTTCTCTTATTTAATAAAAAAAAATAATTTTGCAAGAATTTTTTTAAAAAATATACACAATTATTTTTGATTACAACCAAAAGTACACACAATATCATGAATATGAAATATTACCAGGCTTAATTATATTTTTCGAATCCTCTTTAAATCCAACAATTGTACCAGTTCCTTGAGTGATTTTTCCAGTTAACATTTCCAAGTTCACTTTCATCTCCCTGTCACCTAGAATTTAAAAGAAATTAAAAATGCTTAAAAAGAGACTCAGAGGTGTAAAATAATTTTAAATTTTTGTCGATGCTTTTGTAATTTTTATTCATGCTTATAATCAAACTAGATCACACACGAACTAACTCACACACCTAATTTAATCAAAACACTTGCTTACTATTTACCTGCTTTTGGATGTATTATAGAGAGAGTGGTAGTTCCATTTTCATTTTGGCGCAAGAATCCAAACTGAAACAAACACAAAAATTTTTGAATAATTTAAAAAAATAATAAATCACTAGCTAGTTTCAATTACTCCCACTTAAAGAGTAATCTACTATAAAGATTTCTACAATATAAATTTCTGAATTTGTTAAACTTAATTCCATACAAAAAGAAGAGTTTTATTTAATTGCTCAGAAAAGGAAGCTCAGAGTATATAAAATTGATTTCACTCGGCCTACTTATTTGGTGCAACTTTTAAAATCATCTTTAACAGAGTTAGCTGAAACTTAGCCCACTTGGGTTTATACGGGAAAATTCCTAATTTCGCCCAGGTTTAAATTTGAGCCCTGATGGCTC
The DNA here is from genome assembly GCF_043381705.1 of Parasteatoda tepidariorum. NCBI lineage: Eukaryota > Metazoa > Arthropoda > Arachnida > Araneae > Theridiidae > Parasteatoda > Parasteatoda tepidariorum. The sequence goes on from NC_092206.1 coordinate 9,828,805, forward strand.
AGTGGATAGAGCGTTTGCATGCCAATGAGGTGACCCGGGTTCAAACCCCAGCGATGGCTGGTTGATACGAATTTCGCATCCGGATATTTAATAGTACATAAAGGAACATTTTTAATTAAATTGAAACATTGTTAAATAATGCAAGCGATTTTTAATTTTAAAGAAAAACTTGAAACGATGAATACTTAAAATGCTAGAATATATTTTTAGAATTCAATGAGTAACTCTAACAATAAAGCCGTGCATGTGACATAAAGTAAACTGTCAAGTGTTTTGTTTCCACACAGGCAGGATTTTATTGGCATCAAAATACAGGTGCAATCGCATAGAAAGATGGTTGCTTCGTTCTTTATATTGGGGAAATGCTTAGCAAGTTTTCCTCATCACTTATTAAAAAGAGAAACATTATTTATTCTAATTCGCTTTCCTGATTGAGGTCACTATTTCTGTCTGATTTATTGGCAAAATTTTTTTTATGACAATTACTTCCGAAAAATGACATTGTTTGCATTTTTGAATATATTTTTTAACAAAATATGATTTAATAATTATGGGAAAGGATTTTGTTCAGAATAATGAATTAAAAAAGCGAATTTAAACAAAGAATTTACATAAAAAAACTTGTTGGAATTATGTAATTGATAAAGAGATATCTTCTCATTTTTTTTTTGTTTTCGGGCTTTTTAATATTATTTTTTAAATTTTTTTTAAAAATATTTTTATTTTAATAATTTCTTTCTTCTTCTCTTTTTATTAATCTTTAATTTTTTACCATGTTTTCTTCATGCTTTTAACTCATTTTATGAGTTCCATATACTTGCAGCTTAAGTGCAGTAAATAAAATTTATTAATATTCATAATTTTCTTCATTTTTCCCTTTATTGTGATATAAATATATATTATATCACAATAAAGAGAAAATTTAAATACATAATATTTAAATACTTAGAAATTATTTATACTTAAAAAGAAATATACGTAACAAAATAGAAAAAGCAATTGATTGCAAGAAAACTAAAACCGAATACATTAAAGATAAAAATGATTGTTTATACCTTGCAGTTGGGTCTCTTCAGAGTTAAACGATCAGCTGCTGCCTTAGCTGCTTTCTGTGCTTGTTGTAAAATTTCTTCAGGACTTATATCATCATCATCATCTTCAGCTTCAGTATTACTCCAACTTTAACATGTTCAAAAGATTAGTTTAATAAAATATCTTTAGGGTTGCTACTCAAATAGAAGAATAAAATTCCCCAACTTCGAAATTGAAATTTGCATAAATATATTTAAAAAAATATATATTTAAACACAATGAACTGAAAAGTAACAGTTACAAGAAGATAAGTTCAATTATTATTGAAAAAATAATTGAAACCTTGCTATATTATTAATATGAGGTAAAGGAAAAAAAAAACTTTAACAGAAATATGATGATAAAAATTAGAAATTAAGATAATTCGAAATATTTAAGATTAATTCAAAACATACCATGGAGCGACTTTAGATTTCTTTGCTTCAGGTTGAGCAACAATTCCTGGCTCAGAGGTGATTTCAGTACCAGGCATACATTCTTCATTTTCATCATTAATGTCAAAGCCCAGTTCATCTGTACTCAAATCCAACATGTATGGGAACGTGCGCTTTAAGCTAGTCAACTGATCCTGGAAGAAATGCATTGATTAAATGCCTTTCACAAAAAGAAGTTGGTAAGCTTTTTTTTTAATAGTGCAAACAAAAGGGTGATTGAATATGCTGATAAGTTTGTCTTCGGCAGATGCTTCTTCCATTATTCGTACGAAATGAATATTCTGTGTTCACCAGTGTAGGCTAAATACCAAATATTTGCATGTTGCATCTCTAATTTAGAAGCAGCAATTGCTGCTTATTTTTGAAAATTTAATTTTTTAAAATTTTAATTTTACAGTGCTGAGCATAATCTCGTATCTCTTTACAATTTAAAAACTCCTTGAAAATTTTTTTGCACAAATTCATAAAAGCAGGACCCTGGTTGAAAGAATGAGACTTACTTTTATTTTATATTCACAAATAACGAGTAATTTTTTCACAATTTTACAAAAACGAACCTTTTACAAAATGTGTGAATAGACCCCTGTATATGTATGTATATATATGTAAAGTGTGCAAAATAAAAAATGGACCACCCTGAATAACTTTTGATCTAATCTCAATCTTAACGATTTGGGGGTGTGACTTTATATATGCTAATTAATTGGTGGATATGATATTTTAAGTTACAAAATCAGACATAAAAATATACTTCCTCTGAATAAATGTACCTTTTTTTCAACGGATTCAGATTACTGATGCCCAAAATATAGGGGGTAGCCACAATCTGGGAAATATGGTACCCATAGTTTAGTCAAGAAAGCGATTCTAAGTTTGGACCCTTTAATGTTAATTTTACTTTTTGCACATTTCGCCATAGCCTGAGAACTTTTCAGGCGAATTTAAAAAAATTTGAACACAAATATAAATTTACTTGTTCAGAGGTAATTCCACATAAAAAATTTTAATAAATATTCATTCTTCTTTATTATTTTATTTAATAACAGTCCAAAAAATTTTGAATTGCAATAATTTTACGTGGCAAAATACAAAATTTTAACACTGAAACCTAATTAAATCTTTCAATATTTAAAATTTTCCTTTTTTAAAGAGAAAATTTTGTTTTGAATATTTTTTTGCTAACGAAAATTTTCTTAAAATATTGAAAGATTTAAAACATCTTATATCTTATTAATTATTATTTTTACCACTTGGAATTTTGATTTAAGGAAATTTTCTTTAACCAAACCAAGTTCAAATTAAAAGGAATTTATTTCTAAGCTGGCTGCACTGATGATTGACATTACATTGATTATTGCACCGATTTTGAGCTGATGATGCATTAAATATTATACAGATACTTTGTAAATATTATACATAATTAAATATTGAAGACAAATTGATTGTTTTTATTACGCCGGTGAGTATGAAAACTTTATTCACTGCGGACATTGAAAACTAAATTTCATTTTTTCCACGGTTCTATTTTGAAAGGCTTACAAATAAAAATTCATCAATTTAAAATTTCTTTAAAAAATTAAAAACTGCATGCTGCTGACATAACTCAACTTAACTTTCATAACAGCAAGCTTTTAATTTTTACACTTTTTTTAAGTTTTGTAAAAATTAATGTAACTGTAAATGATATTAAGACTTATTTTTAAAAAAAAATTATTAGAACTGTTAAAAATTTTTGTTCATTGAGCTACATGCTTAAAAAATCTGCATAGATAACATTCAAAAATAGTGTAAGAGCCCAAATGTGGTTATAAAAGAATGATGACCTACCCTATTCATGAGTTTCTGTGCAGCGTGCCACATTCTCTTTGCAGACTTGAAATATACTGTATCCGAACGGTTGTAAATCATTGCATTGTCACACATGAGCTTTACATCGGACTGAAAGTGAATCGAAGATTGAATTAAAAACACTTTTATTTAAATATTATAAAAATTAGTTCTACACATAAAAGTTAGTTCGTTAATGCTCAGCAATTTATAGAAATCTCCAGGAAATAATAAGTGATGAGAATTGCAGGTTGCACAAAATCATTATACATTAATTTTAATAAATAGGTGTAATAACTTAATTTCACAGAACAAAAAAAAAAAAATGCTCTGACATTTTAAGAATTTCCAAAAGAATATGATTAAAATTCTTAATCAAATTTTGAAATATTTATAATTAATGAAACTACAAATTCTCAACATACTGCAGTACTGACGAAAGCAAAATCTGTTGAGGAATAAGAGAAGTATTTTTGCCATTAGCGGGTATTTTATCGAAAAAAAATTTTCCTTAAATTTCTTCAAAAAATACGGAGAAATATGAGAATATACTGGTAAACAGGAGATAGTCAAAAAATACATGAGTCTTCATTAAAAAACAGGAGACTTGGCAGGTATGCATTATGCAACACCGCTTGTGCATTAACTGAGACACATACTCAATAGGCTGTATGAATGAAATCATTGTAACAAATTATATTGATTCTATATTAATGTAATGACAGGGTAGCCACTCAAATCTGGAGAAAAAAAAATTCCCTGTGTTTTCCCTATACATATTATACACAATATATTAAGAGTTAAAACACAATTACTGTACTGAGCTGTATCGAGTTACTGAAAAAGCTTAGAGAAAAAAGGAACAGCTGAACATACTTAAAACAAATAATGCTATACTAAATGAAATAGTTTAATATAAAACTAAACTCAGCAGCGCGACAGCCCTTGAGGGCGAAGGACTACTGTGTCCATCTCAGTTTTCTTGACCTTGGGCTCTGGGGTGCTGGAGCAGATGTTCCGGTCAGGTGGTCAGCCGAACGCGGAACCCCCAGTGTTTAGTTCCCAAGCATGCTTGGTACTCATCTATCAACCCACTGAAGGGATGAAAGGCTGAGTCAACCTTGCCCGGCCCGAGGATCGAACCAGGGACCTGTGGCACGACAGCGCTACCGCTCAGCCACCGGGCGTATAGTTTAATATATCTTCCTTAAATATCACTTTGAGTGGTTACCATTTTTTCAAAGACGAAAATAAGAAACGAAATTCCCAGTATTTTCCTAGTTTGCAGTCAAAGAGGGGATGAAATAGAATGAAAGAAACGTTTGGTGTCAGAAATGGGAATAGAGCCAACAACCAGCCCCCTCGGTTGAAATATAGCAAAATGGCTTCAAAGACATTTACAACATATAAGGGCTGGTTTTAATTTAAATTGTTCAGTCCTGGATGAGGGGTGACAAAAGTGTTTTAGTTGTCGATTTACCTCAAACTTTGACTTGAACTGCCATAGCAATTCCAAAGGAATTTTTCAGCACTAAGTTTTATCGGACAAAGAAATGGGTTTAAGAAAATTATTGACTAGGACAATACAATTTTTTCTAACTTAAAACACTATCAATCTTAAAATTATTAAATTATTTTTGTGAAACATTTGCAAATTAAAGAGAAAAACAAATTATAAGACAAAAGTTGATTCATAACAAATACAATAGTTATTACTTTAAACTCTGCAACTGATTTGTAATCCCGGTTGTCAATTTTTCTATTAATGGTGCTGAAATCGATAGGGTTTGATATAATACTGGAATACCCTGGTGCAATGACATCTGTAACAGGCCACTGAAAAAATTCTTGGGGGTCTTTCCTGAAATAAAAAAAAGGATATTATCGAAAAGTAATAATAATATCAATTTTACATATTACAAAAGAAATATCACCTACAGTTGTAATTTCTTGAGCAGGTAATACAAAAGTACTTGCAAAGGGCTTTTCATAGCCTTTTTCTTTAACGTACAAGTTCTGGCATCTCTAAGTGCTTTTTCTGGCATAATCGGGTGGGGATCAACCCGCATTGGTAAAGAGTCCTCATGTGTATCAGTCAGGACACGGTCTTGCTCTTTTCGACGCTTCTCCTTCAAAAGGTAAACAATTGATTTATAAAACATTTCACACATTTTAACCAATTGGTTACAAATAAGTGTTATTTATTTACATATTTTAACTAATTACTTCAGCAACTATGCCTCTACTCAATGTAAATTCCTTATGATCCTTATACATATTACCTTAATGTTCGTATTTCAAAATACAATACAGTAGAACCTTAATCAATGGTTTTCCAAGGGACTATGGAAAAATAACGAAAGCAGTTCAACTTAAAATATCAGAACTAGTAGATGTATCAAAAGTAAGAAAGAAATAATGCATTTAAAAATTAATAAATTTAAAATGAACATAAAAAATTTAATTAATATAAAAAAATTAAATTTGTAAATAATTCTTCAATGCCAAAACAAAAAATGTGCAAATCTTACTCAGTACCCAATAGCAATTTAATCCATAATTTGTTCATGACCCAGCCATCGAGAAATAACTCCCTCACACTCTTAAAATATCAGGGGTCTGTCTAACTTTTTCTGAGAGGTACCTATTTTGTGAAAATTTAAACATAATTTGTGAAAAATTAAAAATTATATTAAAAAAAATCAACACAAAAATATGGATTTATCGTTTCTTAAGGGATACGAAAATAAAATTTTAAGAAAAAGTATCTTCTAAAACTACCGTTGCTCCTAAAGTTGAATTTGTGAAGGTACCTCTAAACGGTAGTAAATTTGGCTTGGACAGACCCCTGAATATCCACCATCTTGCTAAAAGTTCACCACCGTCCACTTTGAGAACCTCTGATGTAGAGTAAAATAAACAAACCTTTCGATCGTGAGAATGCTCTCGATGATGATGGTGGTGGTGATGATGTTTTCTTTTCCGTTCATGCCTTTCTTTGTCTTTGTCAGTGGACTTCTTCTTTTTCTTTTTTTTAGATTTTTTATGCTTCTCATGAGAGTGACTGGGAGTTTTTTCAACTGATTTCGGCTCCTCGAATACTGGCTTAACATCTGCTGGTGGTCGAGGTATTTGAGCAGAAGATGAGTTTGAACTGGATGCATGAACTGGTGATTGAACACTTCCACCCACTTTCAGTACCAGCTTCAAAGGTTTCTCCTGGCGATCTAATAAAAAAAAATTTACTCATAATTACAGTGATTGTCAATTTCTGTAGTACAAAATTTTAAAGTTAACAAAGCACACCTGTCAACAATTGAGATTTTACTAGAGACAGTTTTTAGGCTACGAGTACAATTTTGATACATCATGCAAGTCAAAAGGAGAAATTTAAAAATGGAAATAATATAGGCACTGACATTCAGCAAAGTAAAAAATATGTATAATAAATTTTTATCTAAAGATTTTTTCAAATCATTATTTATAATTACTTAAACTATAAACACTCAACATACTGCAGTACTGGCAATAGCACTATCTGTTGAGGAATAAGCAAAGTATTTTCGCCGTACGCAAATATTTTATCGACAAATTTTTTTTTGTTAAATTTCTTTAACAAATACGGAGAAATTTGAGCAGGTTGCGTAGCCTAATTATTCAACAAAAAATAAGCACCTTTTAAGCACTTTTCAAGCACTCAAAAAATATTTTCAAGCACTTTAAAAAAAAATATCATAATTAGACAGGGTTGGAAAGCCTTTGACAATTGACAGTTTTATCTTGCTTTAATCGTCATGCCACAAAAAAAAACCTTTGGCTATGTTTTTTAATCATTGTTTTGAAATTTTGAAGCATGTAAAACGAATGTCATTTTCAGACGCTACGGACTGACAATATGCCGAAATAGATTGGGGTTGAATAGTGAAAGCGTTGAATAGAACAATGTGAACTATGTCTTTTTGCATAATTCAAAGCGAAAATCAACATGGTAAAGGGAAAATCTCATATTGAAAAAGGGAAAATTAAGTACTTTTTTAAAAACACCCAATGAAAAAAGCACCTTTANTTGAATAGTGAAAACGTTGAATAGAACAATGTGAACTATGCCTTTTTGCATAATTCAAAGCGAAAATCAACATGGTAAAGGGAAAATCTCATATTGAAAAAGGGAAAATTAAGTACTTTTTAAAAACACCCAATGAAAAAAGCACCTTTACTAGCTTCTAAAAAATGAAAATCGAAAAGAAGCACCTTTAAGCACTTTTTAAAAACGCTATGCACCCTGTTGAGAATATACAGGTAAATAGGAGATAGTCGTAAAATACAGGAGTTTTCGTTAAAAAACAGGAGACTTGGCAGGTATACAAAGCAATGAATAAATAAAAATAAAATAAAAATATGTTTCAATAATATATTTCAAAGGTTTCTCCTATCAATCTGACAACAACAACAAAAAAAAAACATTTTTACACATTATTACATTGATTATTAATTTCTGTGGTATAAGCTTTTAAAATTAACAAAGCAATAATGAATTTAAAAAGGAAAAATTCAATCTTTATTTCTTCCTTTGATTCCTAATACTCAACTCAAAAATTCTGAAAATTTCTTGAGTAAAATCATTAATCACGCATTTCAAAAAATTAATGTCTTTATAAATATAAATCATTGATATTTTCACAACATGAAATTCTAAATAAATTACATGCAGCATAATTTAAATGAATAATTATGTAAAAGTTTACTTTTATCTCTAATCACATTTATTATTCTACCAGAAAAAATATTTACAAATTAAAGAGATGCCAAGTATAAATTCTAGTTCGAATATTTTTAAATAAAATATTAAAGAATTTTTATACATAAATGCGATCGCTAATTTCTAGAAACTTCTGGACCTTGGGTTTTCAGAAACTTCCGCATTGGGGTTAGTAAAAAATGAGGAAATCCGGATTTTTTCCAGAGCACAATCATCTCTGCTAATGATAATAAATGCAATTAAATATGCCATATTAATAGCCTTATGTTTAACCCAGTCAGTATATTTAATTATAAATATTATTTACGTCATATAAATGATTCTTAAGCTTTAACTCTTCAAACATTGATAACATTTATTAAACTTTGCCGATTGAGATTGGAAATTTTTAGCCATCGAATTTGGTTCAACACACTGCTAGTTCCAACATAGGAATCAATTCTTGCAATTTGTTAAATATTCTTGAAAATTTGTTAATAAAAGAATAACCTTAATAGAAATAATGATTTTTAAGACTAAGACTTATTCATTTTTATTAACATTAAATATGATTATAAATATTTAAATCCAATTAAATAAATGTTCAACTAAAACTATTTTTAAAAAATTCGAAATAAATTTTACTTCAATATATTTAATTGTGCAATTTGTCTTACTTATAGATACAATACTAATTTCTTTCATTGAATTATCTTTGGGTATATGTTCTTTCTTCTTTATTTATTTTCCAATATTTAATGGTTAAGTTAGTTTGATATTTGCTCGTATGTGGACTGAAATCAAGAAATAATAAAAAATAGCAATGATCTTTTTTTTAAAGCAAATTTTGATAAACTAACTATGTAAAGAAATCAATTTAAAAATGTTATCTATCACATTTTACATTATACCAATCTAGATCAAATGCAATGTTATTCACATTCAATCTTTTTGCTTCTAAAAATTCATTGAAAAATCAATAAAATTGCCCAAAACTTGTACCAAGGATTATTCTTGATAAAATTAAATTTACAAAATGATTTCACATACAAAGAAACTTAACTATAACTTGAACTGAAATGAAGAAACTTAACTGAAATGAACTGTGTTCAACCTTTTTTATGGCCATGAGAAGTTTTCTTACTTGTTTTTAGTTTTTAAATGCCAATGGGAAGCTATTTTTTCATTTATAATTTGTGTGGCCATCAGATGATAAATTTAGAAAATATAAAAGATACCAATGTACTGCTTTGTTACCATAAATAAAGGCTACAGTAAAGGTTAACAGTGGAATAAAGGTGAACACTAGGGAGCTGTTTTTTCTTATGTGTTATATTTTTCCTTTCTCATTAAATGAACTGTGTTTAACCTTTTTTATGGCCATGAGAAGTTTTCTTACTTGTTTTTAGTTTTTAAATGCCAATGGGAAGCTATTTTTCCATTTATAATTTGTGTGGCCATCTGTTGATAAATTTAGAAAATATAAAAGATACCAATGTACTGCTTTGTTACCATAAATAAAGGCTACAGTAAAGGTTAACAGTGGAATAAAGGTGAACACTAGGGAGCTGTATTTTGTGTTATATTTTTCCTTCCTCATTAATTTTATTAGTACAGTGAAACCTGCAAGAAAGACCACCCATGTATAGAGACATCCTCTATTTACGATCAATTTCAGGAGACACAAAATTTTTTCCATAGACTTTGCGTCAAATAAGATCTTCAGGAGAGATCATTAAAACCTTGTCGAAGGACCTGGCAAGTCTTTGCACAAAATGCGGAAAAGGTCCAATAAGAAAACACGAAAAAATATGAAAATAAATAATATTAACAAAACAAATAAGTTGATCCAACTGTCTTCAAAATATTTCTGAGTTGGCTCTTTAGAGAAAACTTTTTTTCAGGATCTCTAACAGATATGGAAAATCTCATGTTGCAGCTAGATAATGCTATCAATGATTTACTTTTGAAGTTGAAAGTTAAATTAGTTCAAAAAAAAAAGTTATTTTAGGAAAAACCAAGCATCTCAAACAAACATATTCCCATTTTTCAACTAATTTTTATGATGAAATGCAAATTTAAACAAAAACATAAATATTTATTTATTTAAAATAGCTCTATCATTTATAATTGCTGAATTTGTTTTTACACATAATTTAATCAGTAGGGGTTATTTTTATTGACCCTAAATTTTAATTGCTTATCTGGTATTCATGACGCAAACACATGTGGCTTCTCCGCACCAAGAATGAACAACCTTCATTAACAACCATTTTATTGTAGAACAGAGAGAGGTTTCTCTTAAGAGAATTCACTGTAATAACTGACACAGAATGTATAAATTTGATTATTAATAAGCAAAACAATTCCAAGTTTATGGCAAATTCTTTATAGTAGGTAAAATTTCAGAAAATAAAACTACACAAAGACATGGTTTGACAAATCAAATTAACTTTAGGTACTGCATGAATTTCTTTGTATAGGCTGAAAATATTTTAACATAACAATACTAGATAAATATAATCCTAAATTTATTGATATATAATGGTCCTATACTATAATCATTTTAACCAAATTTAATAATAGCAAACAAGACAGCTTTCTTTAACACTTATCAAACTTACTGCCTAAAGTGGTAAGAAAAATATGCCGATATAGCTCTATTATATATACTTTTAATTATGCATATAAACCTGCTTACTTCTAAAATTAAAATATTAAGTTTTGCTTTTAAGAAAGCTTTGTTCCCTGTATGATTTAAAAATCAACGACTGAAATAAAAAAATTTTGAAATATTATTAGAACTTAACACCTCGTTATAGTTATTTAGAATAATAATTAACCGAAGATTACTTTTAATCACGTAATAATAAAAGAAAATAATTTGAAATTTGTAGAGCAGATGAATAGACATTTGCGAGAGAATCAAAAGATATTTTAGTATTATCAGTTACCTTCTAATAGATCTTTCTTATCTGATTTGTGATGCTTTTTGTGTTTTTTACTCCCCATAGCAATGTAGATTTATTTACGATAGAAAAATAACGAAAATTTAAAGACAAATGGGAAAAATTGCAATTTTAAATAAACAAGGCTTGTTAGGTGTGAGATAGCTATATCCCATGCTTGTGCCTATAGTTAAAGATGCTTACAGCTTACACTACTCAAAACGGGATTGTGTTTACGTTTTTGTCAAGTGGACTGTCAGTTTTTGTCAAGTTTTGTCAGTAGAGCATCGATTTGCGAGTGCCGAGCTAGTGGAAACAGGGTTTTATAACTGGCTGTGGTCAATAATCGAGTGGGTAACCTCTTTGATCAGCCTGCGTAGGAACCGAGGGTGCACGATATCTTTCCTCGTTAAACTGCTCTACCGTAAAGTGCATGACTTCTTGCGAAGGTCATCGGGCAACCAAAGCAGGGGAGCCATCCCTTCTGCAGAGGATCAAATTGCAATGGCATGTTTTCGGATCATCATCATGGATGTTTGTTTTCGGATCATCATCATGTCACAGTGTTATGCCTCGCTGTGAGTACGTCACTGTTTGCTCTTGTGAAGGATAGCATGAATTCAAGAACAGCAAAGAAATACATCCACACAAGGGTGTGCTTAGGGTTAGCGTTTTTAGCTGCCTTGGTTAATATAGGTTAAAAGTGCCAAGGTTAATAAAAATTCGGGTATGTTTAAAGACTCTCTATATTAATGAAAAATAAAGATAATTATCTTTAAATATAAATTTTATTTCAATTGATTGAAAGAAAATTTATCTTTCATAAATAACTATTAACTTCAATTATAAACTAAATAAATATAACAACATTTAAATACAATAATTAACAGTCCCGCAGTGGACTGATCGTTAAGACACGGTTCTCATCAGATTACCGAAGTCAAGCATCACTGGCTGCGGTCAGTGTGCGGGTGGGTGACCACTTGGATCAGTCTGCGTAGGGACCGAGGGTGCGCAGTACCAGTCCTCGTTAAACTGTTCTACCGAAAAGTGCTCAACTTCACGTGCAGATCGTCGGGCTACCGAAGCGGGGGTGCCACCCCCTCTGCAGAGGATCAAAATTGTGATGGCATGTCCTCAGGGATGTTTCCCAGACCGTCGCCAATAGCCCATTGCGCAGCTCTAGAGCGACGTAAATGAACAACAAGAACAACAACAATGATGAACAATAATACTTAAATTTTCTTGTTTCGTTAAATTTAAACTTTTATTTCGCTAAGAAAATACGTATAAATCATTTAAATTTACAATGCATAAAAACAATCATTTTAAGGTTTTAAGGAAAGAACTTTAAAAAAAAAAATTCTGAAATTTTGAAAAAAAAAAAGTGTATGGCACGTATTTCCTTTCCCCACTTTGTAGGTCCTTTCCCTAGAAATTAATGATTCAAACAAATTAGAAAATAAAGTTTGAATTCCCAAATATGCAGCCGGTTCCTTACACAATTTGAATACTATGAAACGAAATTTAATTATACTGTTAAATCTTTGTCAGAAAGAAAAAGCAGTTACGAAAATTATTACTCTATGTTGAAAGTTATGACAAGTAAGAAATATTCACGCTGCATGTACGAATCTATCACTTGCCATAGTAGCAGACATAGTTTTTGAGAGGTTCCTACGAACTTTCAATTGTAGTTAAAAATTACCAATTTTCCTTACATTTTGTTTTGTTTCGGAGAATAATTGTATTTGAATAATTAATTTTAAAAAAAAAATCTTTACATGGTTTCTACAATATCACTTATATGAATGTGACAATCGTGAAATTATTTATAATTCTTTAAAAACCATCAAAACTTTTTAATAAATTTTTTTTTTCGGTTGTAAAAAAATTGCTGAAAAATTATATGCTTATTACGCCTATGCTTAAACGAGGAAAAAAAAGCAAAACAAGAACGTTATAAAAATCTGATGATTGAATTTCAAAGTCACGTATAGCATGTATGTAATTTAAATCATGAAAAACCAGTTTGCATGACATAGACTATGTTTGTATAAGATGATTATTGGATTGCTAGATTAATTAGAATAACTGGATATTATTATTTTTATTATTAATTTTAAATCCCTTTATGCTGCGTGCTGTAATTATCCTGAACACTAATTCCTAAGATTTTGATAAAATTCTGACTGAGATATTTATTTGCGACGCCAAATATGAAGTTTTTAATTAAATTGCGACCTTCAGGTGCCACAAACATTTTTAAACTGTGTAACAGAATGTTCCGCTTCCCCATTCTAAATTAAAAAAATTTAATCTTCATTAAGAATTTAATCTAAATAGTACGCAAATAAGAGGTCGCAGGCTAATATTTTAACGAGGAAGTAACAGAAAGACAGTGAGAACTATCGAATCACTAGAAAAGAAGGAGGGAGGGCAAAGCCGGATTGATTGCTCAATTATACTTAGATATAATTCTACCGATCTCCTTTCTATTTCTTTTTGTTTCACAAGAAAATCAAACATGCCTCATTGTTTGCATTCCAGCTTCCCTAATCGTGATTCGCTAGATTTCACAGATATTTTTTTTCTTGTTTAACTTACATGCATAAAGTTTAATGCGGCCTCTGTCTATAGTTTCTTCTACAATAGTTTCGGCTAAGATTCTAGAAATCTATATTGTAATAACACCCTAGCCTGTATTAAAAGTAGCAATCACAGAATACCCCATATTTGATTAGATACTTTCAATTTCGCGCTAGAGCTGCGCAATTTGCTATATTGGTGACGGTCAGGGAAACATCCATGAGGATGATCCGAAGGCGTGCCATCGCATTTTCGATCCTTCGCAGAGTGGATGGCTCCCCAGCTTTGGTAACCCGAAGACCTGAGCTCGAAGTCTAACATTTTATGGTTGAACAGTTTAACGAGAACCGATACAGCGCACCCTTGGTCCTTACGCATTCTGATCACAGTCATCACCCACCCGCTTACTGACAGCAGTCGGTGAGGTTTGACTTCAATGTTCAACTGCGAACCGTGTCTTTACGATCAGTCCACTGCGGGACGTTAGTAGTTTAGAATTGTAAAATTAAATCTTCAAATTAATCATTTATATGTGATAAACTACGTTGAAGCATATTTCTATATTAAGTAAAAAGTTTTATTAAGTAAAAGTTTTGTTGAGTACAAGTACAATTTATTATCCATTTTTATATTTTATTATATTCTATATCAGAACTATTACAACTGTAGACTTACTATAAAATATGGTTATAAAATATTTTTTTACGGCAACTATAAGATGATGTTGTTGTTGTTCATTTACGTCGCACTAGAGCTGCACAATGGGCTATTGGCGACGGTCTGGGAAACATCCCTGAGGATGATCCGAAGACATTCCATCACAATTTTGATCCTCTGCGGAGGGGATGGCTCCCCCGCTTCAGTAGTCCGACGTCCTGCGCGCGAAGTCGAGCACTTTACGGTAGAACAGTTTAACGAGGACCAATACCGCACACCCATGGTCCCTACGCAGGCTGATCCAAGTGGTCACCCACCCGCACACTGACCGCAGCCAGTGATGCTTGACTTCGGTGATCTGCTGGGAACCGTAACTATAAGATGAACCTGTGGGGAGAGTAAATATCGACAATATCAACCTTCATCTATAAAAATGTACCCCAACATGGAATCGAGATAGTACGTCTTATATACTAGTGAATAGGAATTGTATTTTTGTAGTGGTAGATACACTATACTACTCCCCCACCAGAATTATAGTTGTGACAGAGTTCGATAAACGGATACCACTGGTTGATTTATTGCCGTGTTTGCGAGACCGGGTTAGCTGTAGTAAGATCACCGCACTTTTGAGTGCTGATCGTGAGAGCTGTTTTAAGTTCATAGTCATGGTTGCTCCTGTATTGTCTTTAGCAGTCGAGTGTATACGTTGTGTGTGATCGAGACCGAGTAGCAACAGCTTGAGGAAGTGGATTATGTCGCAGTCACAAGTAGAAAGTCAATGTGGATCATCCATCTAAGTAGGCAAGTTCAAATTGAAGTGGGAGTTTCTGAATAGGTGGTTCGGTAGGCGTGTTCGCATCGCGTCCGAAGGTCACCAATGGGGGGAGAGTTGTTTTCGACAATGCCAACCTTCATCAATGAAAAGGTATAAAGAATTGAGTTAACATGTCTTATATACTAGTGAATTGGAATCGTATTTCTGTAGTGGTAGACACATTACAAACCACAAAAATAAGGTGAACTTTAAAGTCGGGATTTTGTTGCCACCGCAAAAATAAGACCTACATTTCCTGGACATTAAATCTTAAATCTGGAGATAAGGAGCTTGAGTTGAGTTGCAATTTTTTAAGATGACCCTCCAGTTTCCTTTTTTAACTGTTAACTGTTTTGGTATCAATGGTTGTTGATTTTTGTGTTAAGCGCCGGTATGTAAGATATTTGTTTATTATTTTTTTTGCAGTAATATTGACTCAAATTTGGTTTAAAAATGTATATATTGTTGACGTAAACGAATTCTTTATTTATTTAAATGCTTTAAAGCAAATTTATCTGTTTTTAATTACATGTTTTTCTGTAATATGCAACCAACTTAAGACAGAGAAATGAATGACTTATGTAACTTTTAGCGCTTAAAATATGCGTGCCATATTTGCTACTCTATTTATTTTACGAACAAGTTATATTTACTAAAGTTCTTTTTTATGCTTCAGTGGAATTTATTGTGAAAGCTGTCAATCTTTTCCATTTTTTTGTACATTTGTTGTATACAAGTCGTTTTTCATGTAATCCATTTAAAATTCAACATAAAGTGTCTTTTTTCCTTCAAATGCACAAGCGTTAAATAGGCTCTTATTAATACTAAGAAATATACAATTTATGTTAATAAATGTGCATTTGATTTTTTCGAAAATACTATTGTATTTCAAATTGCTTTAATAATTTTGGGAGAAATTGCAGAATTAGAAATCCGTATTCTAATCAAATAATAGGCTCTAACAATTTTCTGCATATTCTTCTAATACAAATGATTTAATGATCACTAATAAAAAGGATACTTTTTTTGGTCATATTTCTTAGCATAATGAAGTTTTAAGTGTATCAATATGTTTATAATGCAGCATTAGAAAAAACAGAGTTGATTGAATTCCGAATTCCAGGTTTTTCGTACCATTATTCCGGATCTAAAAACTAGAAGCAGGGTCTGTGATTTTTCTGCAAATATTCTTAAAATTCAGCATATATGAAGATCACTGGTTCATAGACTTCTGCGATTTAAATCCTGTTATCGAGACATTTACATACACATGATTCTTTGTCCTATTTGATTCTGCTGGTTTTATGGACATTTTGATTGTGCCGGAATCTGCGATTATCGTGATTCATGTTCACACGTTTTTCATATCTAACATAGTTTTTTGTAATACGTGATATACATACTGCAGAATATGTGTTCATGTTATCTAAAATTTATGGATTATGTATTTAGGCGATTTAACATTTTAATATCTCAATTTTGTATTTTCGCATTTTTAAAATCCAATATTGCAATTTTTGTGAGAAGTAAGATTTTTCTTGAATTAGTTATTCTAAAGGTGTGATATTATTTATTAGCAAGCAATTTTATTATAAATGTTAGTTCCAAAAATTATGTTGAATGTGAAACATAGTTGGTTTATAAATTGATTTATTGATATCGATGTTTTGCATATAAAATTTTCAGAGTTTTTCACTTTGTGTCACAATTAACCTTGTAAAATAATATACAGTGATTAAATTTTAAATGAATTTTGAATATTTTTAAACTATTCTTTTTTGCTTAAGCGTATTTTAAAAGTAATAGAATCAATAAAAAACTGCATTTATACAATAATAATTTGCTTTTGCAGAAAACTGAAAAAAATTCCGAAAATAAGATGAAAAATAAAATTCAGAAAAACACCTCATACCTAATTATGGTTTTTGACTGTAGCAAGTATAACTGAGAGTGAGGGGATGCTTACTACAATCAAAAGCATAATTACTGAGATTATTAAACAGAAACTTTTGACCTTATCTTGTTCTATGCTTCCATTTTTTAAATAATTTTTAAAACTATCTGAACATGGAAACGATGATGTGTATTGAAGTATTTTTTAGAGACATCATAACTTGACTTGAAATTTACTCACATTAATTAGTTTATAATTATATTTTAGCCAAAAAGCAATCACACATAAGCTTTTGAAAATTACATGTCACTTCATTAAAAGCAACAGATTCAGATTAGCAATTTCACACTTGATTAAACAGCTCATCCACTACTCTAGCTAGTTTGAAAAAGACTATTCTCAGCTATAAAGTCTATCAAATCAGATATACGGTCCTCAATCAAAGGAGATCTTGCTGAATCTATACTGTTTCTTAGTATACTGTATACTGTATTCTATACTGTATACTAATGCCAGTTTTTCCATTTCATAATAAATGTTAGTTAATATAAATAATCTGTTATGCCATAAATTTTTTTTGTAGTATCATTACTTTTACATTAAAAAAAAAAGATTCAACTCATCTGTATATGTTTACATTTATATGAGAGGGTATCAAGGTCGAATTTACGCATAGTGAAGCCCTAAGCTGTAGGAAGCCCTTATATGTTCAACTTCATTTTCTACACACTAATTACCCCTATGTATTTCAGATGATTCGGGAAATTCCAATCTTGCATTCGAGTATTTACTTTTTAAGTCAATGATTCTATTGTATTTTTTTGGCAATTATTGCTTTTCATTTCCATAAAGTTTTTAAAATCCAATATTATTTATTACAACAATCAAATCTTGAAACGAAACGCATATATGCGTAATCTTTTTTTGAGGAGTCCGATTTGCATGATTTTTAATTTGCATATAGTTTTTAAAATCCAATATTATTTATTACAACAACCAAATCTTGAAACGAAACACGTATACGAGTAACCTCTTTTTGAAGAGTCCGATTTGCGTGATTTTGTCGTCGATCTGCTTTTCGGTAATTACTGCTAAGGATTTCTTGATTTTTAATTATTTTTTTTAATATGTGATTTACAAAATGTGAGAAAGGAAATAATTCCACAACAAAATGCGAGAATATCGCCCATAATATTAGAATAAGAAAATATTACATATTCAATGAAAATAACTGGTTTTTTTTGTAGACACATTGTTTTTGTTACTTTAAATCAGTTGCATACATCTTTGTTATTATTGAAAGTATCGGTCCTTGTTCTGCCGTGAAGTGCTTGACTCCGCACGTAGGTTGTTGGGCTATCAAAGTAGGGAAACCATCCCCTGTGCAGAGAGTCAAAATTACGATGGCATATCTTTGGATCATCTTCAAGGATGTTTCCCAAACTGTCGCCAATAGCCCATTGTGCTACTCTAGTGCGACGCAAATAAAGTACCTACCTACATTGCTGTAAGATATTAGTGCTAAAGAGTTTTGTTGCAGAATGCCCGAAAAAATTCTGTAACAGGGGTCACTTGAAGCTGATTGATATGTTTAATTCAATTTTCCAAATGAAGCATTTGATGTAATTTTTTTTCTCACTCTGCTTTATATGTATTAACAGTTTAAAATTTTTCAACTAATTTCTAATTTTTAATAATCTTTCAGAACTAATGGTGTACATCTGAATTTTTCATCTGATACCAAAATTTACTACTTCTCTTCAAAATGAGTGGAGGTGTTTATGGTGGCGATGAGGTAGGAGCCCTAGTGTTCGATTTTGGCCACTATTCCATACGTGCTGGATATGCTGGGGAAGACACACCTAAAGCTGACATACCAACTATGTGTGGAGTATTGGAAGAGAATGTTTCAGATGCTATGGAAGTCAATGGAAATAATACATCAAGTGAAAGTGCCTCTCAGAAAAAGTATTATATAGACACTACTAGTATTCATGTCCCACGTAAAGGTATGGAAATGGTTTCATTTTTGAAAGACGGCATGGTCGAAGACTGGGATTTGTTCGAAAGAGTTTTAGATTATGTGTACAGCAAGCACATTAAATCTGAACCACATTTGCATCCTGTGCTAATGTCTGAGACTTCGTGGAATGCACGTTCAAAACGAGAAAAGTTGACCGAACTTATGTTTGAGAAGTACAACATTCCTGCTTTTTTCTTGAGTAAGAATGCTGTGCTTGCAGCTTTTGCAAATGGACGGTCAACTGGAATCGTTGTTGATAGTGGAGCGAGTACGACTTCAGCCGTACCGGTTCACGACGGGTATGTGCTAGCCCAGGCCATCGTCAAGTCCCCTCTGGCTGGTGACTTCATTTCGATGCAGTGTAAGCAGTATCTTGAAGAACATCACATGGAAATCATACCGACATATATGATTGGTTCCAAAGAAGCGGTCAAAGAAAATGATCAACCTAAATGGACAAAGAAAAGTACCCTCCCCGATGTAAACAAGTCATGGCATAATTACATGGTTAAAGAAGTGCTTCAAGATTTTCAGAGCTCTATCCTCCAAGTGTATGAAACTCCATATGAGAAAGAAGCGGTTGAAAATCTCCCCACCACTCATTATGAATTTCCCAACGGATATAACCAGGATTTCGGAACAGAGCGATTTCAAATCCCCGAAGCACTTTTTGACCCGACGAATATAAAAGGTATTACAGGAACTGCAATTGGTGCTGCGCAAGTGGTGACAACAAGTGTGGGCATGTGTGACATTGATGTACGTCCCAGTCTTTACGGTGGTGTAATCCTGACGGGTGGTAATACTCTTATCCAGGGTTTTACCGAACGTCTCAACCGTGACTTGTCTGCCAAAACTCCCCCCAGCATGAGGTTAAAGGTGATCAGTTCTAATAATGCGGCTGAACGGAGATTTAGTTCGTGGATTGGTGGCTCTATTCTGGCTTCTCTTGGAACTTTTCAGCAAATGTGGATTACTAAGCAAGAATATGATGAAGGAGGAAAAAGTCAAGTTGAAAGGAAATGTCCGTGAAAATGTTTTTACAATTTTGATTTTCATTTTGACCAGGGTGCGTAGCGTTTTTTAAAAAGTGCTTATTTTTGATTTTCATTTTACAAAAGCCCTTAAAGGTGCTTTTTTTTATTCGGGGTTTGTAAAAAGTGCTTAATTTCCTTATCTTTTAAAAGAGATTTTTTCCTTACCTTATTGATTGTCGTTCTAAATTACAAAAAATGCATTATTTTCACAATTTTCTTTGCTATATTTATCTGAAACTAATTATTTTATCACGATTAAGTGAAGTTTTGAAAATGTTTCTAAATTTGACTGATTTTATGTTTTATAAATAAAGAACTTTAAGCGATAGAAAAAAATAATTTTTATTACTGCACAGGTTCTGATTAAATTTTTTTTTTGGAAAGTGATTCAAAATATCTTTTGAGTGCTTAAAAAGTACTTCAAAGGGGCTTATTTTTTGTTAAAAAATCTGGCTACGCACCCTGATATCTTTGGGTACTTCTGCATTATAAGCTAATTGGTGTTATTTTTTTTAATCTTTTATTACTGTTCTTCTTAAAATTTAATTTCTTAAAAATTTGATGAATAGTCATAAATTTATTATTTTATTATTGTAATTTCATTGCTGTTTCTTTTATTTTTATTTATTTATTCTTTAAGTAATAATATATACAGTATGCTTTCTATTAACCAGTATGATGGGTTAATACCTTATTCCAGAGAATTTAATATATCAAATGATTGAAGTTTTGATATAAAATTAAAATTCAGTTTATAGATAATATAAAATAAGTTTTCTATAAAATTTTAAATATAATATAATTAATACAGGAAGGTTACAAATTTCAATGTTGTATGTAGATTTATTAGTGAAGTGCTCAACATCAGCTGGAAAGTTCTGTACAAAAGGAAGGGATGAGATAAACACAGTCTTTCCACACATCCGCATTTTAAAATATGATAGTGTACTAATTTTCGATAGTCAGGGATATCACTGGGAAAATTTTGTTGTTGTTTTCTGTTGCTTAGGATTTTTTAACAGATCTTAAATACTTTAAACTTTTGTATAGCTGGTTTTGAATCTACAATTGGTTTCTTTCTACAAGCTGAAATTTTTAAAAATATTTTTGTTGAAATGTACAAATTTGAAAACGTATATAACAGGGAGTGCCATAAATGTTGTGACAAACTTTTAGTAGATTTAGGGTGCATCATCAGGAATAAAATTGCATTGAAACCCATGCTCAGAAATGTCATTGTACGTGTCTTGGGGCGTTTCCCTATTATTATGGCTTGTTAAAAAAAAATATATGAAACAGTTCATAATAGGAAATCGCCCATAACAGTGTATGACAACATTTTCGGGCATTTCTTCCTGTGCAGTTTTAGTCCTGATGATTTGCCATAACTCCTTTAGAAGTTGGTTGCAACATTTACTCGGCCCCTTGTTATATATAATGTATTTAAACTATCACATTTCAACGAAAATAGACTAAAAATGCTGTTTAAAAGAAAAAACTAGCTTGGAGCGAGAGACTGATTGCAGATTTGAAATTAGCAATACGGAAGTATTTAAGATTTGTTAAAAAATCTCATTCAATAAAAAAAATAAAAATAATTTTGCTACTTAGTTATCAGCTCTAAATTTCAACAATTTTTTTTTATTTTGACTGTTTTTTGACACTGTTTCACTTCATATTTTGTACTAATTTTTAACTTCCAATATTGCAGAAGTTCCTAAATTTGTGATAATATTTTAAGTTTAAAAATTTGTAATGCACTCAATTAGGTTCATTATGTCTCTAATGATTTTAAAAAGGACTATTTACCCTCTAGCTTATGAACTGTTTCTTGAATTTTCGTTAATATGATCTGTAACAGCATCGGCTATTATTTGTTGCTGTTTAAAAATAGGAGTATCATCTGATGGATTCATTTGCATTTTTAAATTGTGTTCTATCATCTGTTAATGTAAGGCATTATTTTAAAGATCATTAAAAATTCACATTTTGAATAGTTGTGTATCAATTTACTTTTGAAATATTAATTGGTTTATTTTTACATAGAAAAACTTTTACCCATACCATCCAAAAAGTTATTTCTGCTTATGCATTTATTTATTTTTTTAGCTGTGAATATTTAACTGAAAATTTATTTACACAAGGTACAAAGGAAAACATAAAAATGATTAGGTTAGTTTGAAAATTTTTACAGGAATTTGTTAGTTTATCAATTGAATCACGTTTTCCTGATTCATATCTGCTTTGGATTTATGGGAAAACAAACAATCTTATCAATTTATATTTTAATTATCTGTTTTAAATTTAATTTAGGTAAAACTTATTTAACAATTGTGTGGTAAGTATAGAAATATTAGTGCTGAACTGCACAGAACAGAATCGATTCATTAATCAAGTTTTTCAATCTTAAAATAATTTATTGATTAATCAAGTTTTTCAATCTTAAAATAATTTATAATTATAAATAATCAGGGTTACCCCTCCACAGGGAAAACCTGAAAAATACAGGGAATTTAAAATCATCTAAAATAGCAGGTAAAATTCAGGGAATTTTGAATTTTTTCTTATAAACTGGGAAAATACAGGCAATTTTTATTTCTTATTTTCTTCGATTACAAAATGTCAACGTCTCAAAGTGCAAATTATGGATTATGTAAAGATAATTCAGCTATACTATACTATTTCATTTGCTGTATTATTTTTCTGTGTATGTTGATCTGTTTATTACTCTAAGTTTTTCCAGCAATTAAAACTTGTATTAGTTATCCTAATATAGCTCACACATTTGCATGGGGATTTTGTGTTTCCTCTTTATATATTGTGTATAATATATATAGGAAATCAAAGGGAACTTTTTTTTCCAGATTTAAGTGAGAACCCTGATAATTTCAATCTTACGAATTGAGGTACCGGGATATTTCCGTATCGTGATTTGTAGCGCCAACTACAATCGCCAAGGTGCCAAATAGATTTTAAACTTGCAAATTAAAAAGAAAAAACATGTAGATGTTTGCCCGGGGGTGGTTACAAGTTATACCTTTTGAATTGTTTTTGAGTTGGTTCCTTTCTGTGATGTTTTTTTTGTTTCTCACGGTCCACTGTCCAGAAGTTTCCAAGTCTTGGCGATTGTTTTGCCACAGATCACGATGCGGAAATCTTCCTTGAGGTACCATTCACTTATTTACAATCTAGGAAAGCTTTTTCACCAACCTAATCAAACTCTTTCATAATAGGATCATAAAGACCACTTATAAATTCGGGATCTCCTTCAACTGAGAGTTGGTAACCTGGAAAACCTGGAAAAGACCAGGAATCCCCTAAGATAACAGGGAATTTTGAAGTTTTTCTTTACAAACTAGGAAAATATATGAATTTTTTGTTTCTTATTTTAGTCTTTAAAAAAATGGTGATTACTCAAAGTGATTTGGATATTTCATTTACAATGACGTTATTTAAGTATGTTCAGCTGTTTCTTTTTTTTTTCTAAGTTATTCCAGCAATTAAAAATAACATAAATAGCCCAATATAGCTTACACAAGAGCACAATAATTGTGTTTCTTTTTAATATAATGTGTACAGGGAAAAGGGAATTTTTTTTCCCTTATTTGAGTGGCAACCCTGGTATAGTTTTTCAGTTTTATTATAGTTTTATTATTATTTCATTATTATAGATTTTCATTTATCCATCATTATTAAACCATAATTTTTTTTATTTTTATGTATAGGATTTTATGCTTGACATTATCAGAGATGGAAGAAATAGGTTTCTTCTAGAAAAAANTTCACCAACCAGGGGTCTGTCCAGGCCGAATTTACTACCGTTTAGCGGTACCTTCACAAATTCAATTTTAGGTGAAACGGTAGTTTCACAAATTCAACTTTAGGAAAAACGGTAGTTTCACAAAATACTTTTTCTTAAAATTTTATTTTTGTATCCTTTAAGAAACGATAAATCTATATTTTTACCATGTTTTTGTATTGATTTTGTAATATAATTTTTAATTTTTCACAAATTATGTCTAAATTTTCACAAAATAGGTACCTTTCAGAAAAACCTAGACAGACCCCTGCCAACCTAATCAAACTCTTTCATAATAAGATCATAAAGACCACTTATAAATTCGGGATCTCCTTCAACTGAGAGTTGGTAAAAAATTATGAACAAGAATAAATGAACTAGAAAATTTTATCACTAGAAATGTCTTCTGCAATGTGCCAGATCATTAAAGACATTCTAAAGGTTTCCTTTATTTTGTAGAGTATTATACTCTACAAAATGCCACTCTACAGGCAGGGTGCGTAGCGTTTTTGAAAAGTGCTTAAAGGTGCTTATTTTTGATTTTGTTTTTTAGAAGCCCTTAAAGGTGCTTTTTTCATTGGGTGTTTTTAAAAAGTGCTTAATTTTCCCTTTTTCAAACTGAGATTTTTCCTTTACTATGTTGATTTTCGCTTCGAATTATGCAAAAAGACTCAGTTCACATTGTTCTATTCAACGTTTTCACAATTTATTCAACTCCAATCTATTTCGGCGCATTGTCAGTCCGTAGCGTATGAAAGCTCTATTCGTTTCAGATGATTCAATTTCATGATTTTTGACATTTGTCAAAAACAATGCCAAAAGGTTTGTTTTTTGACATGACGGTTAAAACAAGATAAAACCGTCAATTGTCAAAAACTTTCCAACCCTGTTTAGTTATGATATTTTTTTAAAGTGCTTAAAAATATTTTTTGAGTACTTGAAAAGTGCTTAAAAGGTGCTTATTTTTTGTTGAATAATTTGGCTACGCACCCTGACAGGGAAAATCTGGAAAAGACCTGGAATCCCCTAAGATAACAGAGAATTTTGAAGTTTTTCTTTACAAACTAGGAAAATATATGGATTTTTTGTTTCTTATTTTAGTCTTTAAAGAAAAATGGTGATTACTCAAAGTGAATTGGATATTTCATTTACTATGACGTTATTTAAGTATGTTCAGCTGTTTCTTTTTTCTCTCTAAGTTATTCCAGCAATTAAAAATAGCATAGATAGCCCAATATAGCTTACACAAGAGCACAATAATTGTGTTTCTTTTTAATATAATGTGTACAGGGAAAAGGGAATTTTTTTTTCCTTATTTGAGTGGCAACCCTGGTATAGTTTTTCAGTATTATTATAGTTTTATTATTATTTCATTATTATAGATTTTCATTTATCCATCATTATTGAACCATAATTTTTTTTTATTTTTATGTATAGGATTTTATGTTTGACATTATCAGAGATGGAAGAAATAGGTTTCTTCTAGAAAAAATGCGTCCCAGAGTGGACTGATCATTAAGACAGATCACCAAAGTCAAGCATCACTGGCTGCGGTCAGTGTGCAGGTGGGTGACCACTTGGATCAGACTGTGTAGGGACCGAGGGTATGCGGTTTTGGTCCTTGTTCAGCTGTTAAGTGCTCGGCTTTGCGCAGGTCGTCGGGCTTCTGAACCCATCCTCTCTTCAGAGGATCAAAATTGGGATGGCATGTCTTCAGATAATCCTCAGGGATGTTTCCCAGACAGTCGCCAATAGCCCATTGTGCAGCTCTAGTGCGACGTAAATGTGCAACAAGCAGACAAAATGCCAACCCTTTAAAGAAAAACAAGTATGAATGTGTATATTTTACTAGCAGAATAAGACTAAAATGAAATAATAATCATAGAAGTTTTATTAGAAATTTTAATTGTTGATTCTCCTGTGTACGACAGCGTTGTGTACATATTTCTCTCCATGTTGAACAGAGTAAGATAACATTTTTTGCTCAAATTTCTGAACAGTCATCCTAAAATACACATGACAGATAATTGTTTATTATGATAATAGCTAAAAAGAAAGTTTTGTAGTTAACTGCTTTATAAGTGATTTTTAAGACTAGGCACTAAAATAAGGTAAAGCTTCTAATAGGCAAGGTCGGACGGTGCTCTTTTTTTATATTAAAATATTGAAAAAAAAAGTTTTTAACACAAACCTAAGTGAAATTTTCAAAAATGAAAATTAAATAAAATGAGAGATTAATTTACTTTAATGTTCATGGAATTTGACTCTGAATTTCTTTGTTAAATAATTTTATTGCTATGAGTTTATTATCAATTCCTCTCTAATATGAAATTATGTAAAGGTTTATTAAATTTTTTTCATTGTTAAAAAAGCTTATTCTTACTCATTACTGTGAAAAAAAATTATTGTCTATTTGAAAACAATAATATGTTATTAATATATTGACTAGTATATCAATAATAATAAAAAAAGGAAAAAAAAACAAGGAAAAACTAGCATAAGTAAATTTTCCAAATTTTATGTTATTAACTTCTTTTTTCTTCCGATTTGTGAATAGAGTAGAATTTTTAAATATCTTTGAATATAATTTTTCTTTCAAAAAACAACCATTTGCAAGAATTTTTATTTTTATTTAGGAAAATAACTTGAAATTTTAAATAATAATAACATTAAGTGTGATTTAAAACTCGATTAAAAGTGTGATTTAAAACTTAGTTAAACTCAGTAATTTAATGTAACAAAATAAATGTTTTTTTTAAACAAAATAATATTAAATTTTTTTCCGAAGAGATACTAATTATTTTAGTTGAATATGCAGGGTTTGGGTTATGTATTTCTATTTATGCTTAACACAATGATTTAATGTATTTGGTTGTGTTATTGGTCCTAGATAATTTCGTTGCATATTATTTATTATTCAGCTATGTTATTTATTATGTTGCATTATTTAAAACATAAGTATGCAAAACAAGACTTGTAAAAACGCAATATTTCTTAAGTTTATTTTATATCTATAATTGAATGTTTTTTTTTTAAACTAGAAAATACTTTTTAATACTAACTTAGTGCTAATCTACCATTATAATCCATACTTCAATTCCGTAAAATTTCATGATGGGGCAGTATAATTAATTTTGAAATTGTCATGTATTGTTCCAGGATCATTTCCTTACATACAAAATTTTAATATCCAGTTTTAATATTTATATTACATTATTTAAAATTTTATTTGAATTTTAATTTATTTTGAGTTTGCAAAAATGTAAAAATTTTAACATTTATGTAAGCTATTGCTATTTTTTTAATTTTCCTAATGCACACTGTGTATGTAGATTTAAAAACTAAACAAAAAAATCCCTTAATTTTGTATTATAAATAATTGTATTATAAATAATTGTATTAATGTAAAATTTTTTCATTTCAATACTGGCAGCAATAATTAGTTTCATGGTCTTAATAAAACTTCTCTATTAGTAAAATGTTGTCCTAAATTTAGATTTTTAAAATATTTAACTTATTATTTTTTTCTTAAATGATTAATTAGGTGATTATTCCAAATTTTTTGCTTTATTTCAAACACAAAAATAAAATAATCAATAAATAAAATAAAATAAATAATATTCTATGTTTCCAAGACGGGTTTTAACGTTAGCAGGTTAGTTGTATTTAATGTTAACAGTTAGCACTCAGTTTTTTAATAAAAATGTTATTAAAAAATCAATTTCTGTTTTAATGTCATTTTAATTAGTATTTATAAAAGGTCAAAATTGTGAAATATTCATAAAAATATAACTTTATTATGATTTAATATTTTTAATTTTGATTAATGATAAAAGTTGGGGATGAGTTTTAATGGGAAAAAACTTGATAGATTATAAAATTTTTTTTTGCTATTTACGCTTTGAATATTTCTATGTTTTGAAAAATCAATATGACCTTAAATTTTAATATTAGATAATTTGATTAAAAATGGTCTAAAACAAAAACTTAAATGATTAATTTTGGCTTCAAGTCAATAAAAAATTCAGGTAAACTTCTAATTAATCATTTATTGAAATTTAATGTTTTTTTAAAATTCATATGGTTTAAAATTTAATTTCAATTAACATTAGTGAAACATGAAGGGTAAAACATAATTGATAAACATTATGGACAATTTTGATTTTCAGCAATGAAATTTAAGAAAAAATAAAACATTCTGATTAATTTGTTATTTTTTTTTACTCTTTAACACGGTCTAAAATTTTAATAAATGTTAAAATTTAGAGGACAAATATATAACCGTTATAATTTTAATGATAATACCGTTTGATAATTTCTATAAATGTTGTATTAATTTAGAATATTACTAAATTCTTCGCTGTTTATTATATAGTGCTAACAGTATCTCTTGCTAAAAATTGAGATTTCGTTTGTAATTTTTCAATCAAAGCTAAAGAATCCGACCTTGCTTGGTACATTTAGTAACATCAAACTTGCTAAGCTCCTGACTCAAAAATCTCATTTAAATAGCATGCAAATGAACTCAAAAATTATTGTGCAGTTCACATAAATAATTTAATATATACATGATTGTTATCACAGTGAATATTACTCGTTCCTGAGTAATGAGTGAGCAACTGAGTAATGAGTGGTCATTTGGTACAAGTATGAGTGACTGCATATATATATATATATAGTTTTGATGAGCATTTAAAAGACACACATTTGTAATTTCACACCCAATGCCTCAGTCATGTGACTGCATATTATAATTTAATTAACATCTGTTAGTTTTAAGAGCACTTATGCAAATTTTGTAATTTTTTTTTTACATTGAATTTCGATAAATGAAATATATTTTCACAGATATGGTGAGAATTCTGTGATAGCTAACTGTGGAATCTTCAAATAAGGATAAATTTATGTTTGATACAAATGTGATATTCATATGTTTAGAAAAAAATATTCATAATCGGAGATTATAAGTTTGTTATAATTTAGGAAATAGTTTGTATAAACCTTAATTTTTAAGCTGATTAACATATTAACTAAAAAGTATTTTAGCTCAGGATTGCAATTGTAAACATAATTGCAATTGCATAATTGGATTGCAATTGTCTCCACAATAAAGAGAGAAAAAAATTAGTTCGGCATATAGCTTGGTAGTAATGAGATTCCAATCATTCAGGAACTGGTCTATGCAAGAAAAGAAATCTTGCCACAAATTTGAATAAGTTTCTTTTTGAATCATCGATTCAATAAATACAGAAATAGATTAAATGACAAACTGAAATTTATAAAACAATCTAGAATTTGTTATTACAAAATAATTGCAACCATTTAGTTGACAAATTATGTTAAATATTTTTTCAGCAGAATTTATTTTTATGATGTCTATAAATCTGTGTCAGAGGAAATTTATTTGACAAACTCAATACGTTCATGTATTTGACAAAACTTATTTCGATTTTGAATCACAAACCAAATGCAATTTTTTCGTGAGACTAATACATTTGCGATGCTTGAGGAATGCCATGGGGTTTGAAGAATGTATGTAGTTTGTGCATATTACTTGCATATTACTGGCACATTGGTTGCATATTACTTGTATTGCATTGCTTTATTTAAATCTTTACATATTATTATCTTATATTCCACTTTTGAATCTTTACTGGCTATGAAGAAGTTGTTTAAATTATACAAAATTAGTCAATTCTCTGCCATTTTACCTTTTGCGAAGCATATCTATTTAAGTTAATTGCAAAATGTGTGCCTTTTTATGCAAACCAAAAAGTCCCATGTTAAATATTTTTCTTTAACTAATAGTCTTTTGTCTGTACATCTAAGATCTAAATGATATGTTTATAAGAATGAAGTATAACAATAAGAGAATTTTCTTTTATACATTTATAATATATATCCATATTTACTAATATGTATCAGGGAGGGAGTTTCAAACAAAGAATCCAACTGTGTTAGCGTAAATGCAATGATAAAAAGACATAATTTTTAATGTGATTGTATTCTTATAATAATACTTCATTTTTTTTTATTAAATTCATGTTTTTTTTCTCGAAAATATTAAATTCTAGTTGAATCTGGATTAATTCTAGTAACAATATCACAATACAAATATATAACAATAATATTCTTTAAATAAATATGTACGGTAAAACACTACTAATCCAAGCACATATGATTTTTAAAAAAATAGCTGACAATTCAATAAATAAAATAGCTGACAATTTTGATAATTTGAATGTACTTTTTTTTCTTCCAAACATAAATCGTGGAGGAATAAGAGGTGATTTAAAATGACCTTTCCTATATTGATATGGAATAACGCGTAAAATAAAGAAGTTAGAAGGGAGACCCCCACTGCCTGCCTTTTTACAGAGGTAAATGCACCCTCCTTGCCCTTTTTGTAAAAAAATACTTCCTGTAAAAAACTGCTTTTTTTTATTTTAAGAAAAGAAATTGCAATAGCAAAAACCAGGATACCGTAGCTATTGTAAATTATTTTTAGGCTTAATCTAAAATATTATTTTGCATATTTACTTGAGGGTTTTGAATTTCATTTTGAAAGGCAGTAATCTATGTAGATATAATGTTTAAGATTAGTGTCCTGATGATGCCCTTGTTTTTTTTTAAAAAAAAAACAATTTGCTCTTTTTTTATTTTTAGGGAAATCTCTGTGTTTATGAAATCTATAGAGGGAGTTTAATTTCACTCTGTCAGATTTTTGAAGGACTGCTTGAAAGTTGAAATTTAATTTCCTTAAATTGAAGACAGAGAAGGCTGCAATCGCAAGCAAATATTTAGAAAAAAAAAGTCCCTTATATTTACCAGTTTTGCAAATTAATTTTAATTTTTTTCTCCTTAAACCTTTCATTATTCTTTCAACAATATTTTTCGTTAAAATTGGAATTATAATTTTGAATTACTTTGTAATAAAATAACTTGTAATAACTTGGAAATAACTTGTATGTACGCATAACTTGTACACCAAGTATGTTTTTATTTATTCTTTATTTTTTTTTTGCTCCTGTTAATTTTTATTTCAAACTTCATGTAAATTATTACTACAATCAATCACTTTTCTAACATCGGAATTTTTTGTTGAGCAGTTTTGGCTTCATATATGTTTAAAATATGTGATAAGATGTGTTTAGAATACATATTAGACATTTACTTTTCACCAAGTTCTTAGTGTTTTGAATTACTTTGTTTGATATTTAGAAGTAACTTTTATACTTATCTTGCCCACAATTTTTTTTTTAAAACTTACTGTCAAATTTCAAACAATTTATAATTTTATGTGAATTATCAAAGTAAATTACCACCTTTCTAATATCATAATCCGCATCCATGCAATTTTGAATCTATAATCGTGACACAAAGCTGTGTAGTTCAGAATTTAGGTAATTGTTTTTATTTTGAGAAAGCGGCTGATGCAATATATTGTACAAACCACTCTTACCATAAATTACAAACCACCCTTATTCACATTAAAATAATTTACAAATTTTACATTTGATCAATTACTTTACATATTATGGTTTGGATTAGCAAGATTTTACTGTTATAAAAGACAAAGCATATAATTTATTATAACAAAATATGCATGTTATATCAAACTTAATAATTGCAATTTTTATTTTAAAAATGTTACACTCAAGTTAAAATGAACTGCATAAATGTCTCTTAAATTCAACATTTTATAATTGAATTATAAACTTCATAATATCAATAATTTGTTATTTTCTAATCTAATAAATTTTCCTTTATTTCTAAAAAAGTTCAGAATCATTTGCTAAACATTTCCACAAAAATTGCATACAATTCAAAAGATATATAAACTCTCTTGAAAAAAATCCTTTTAAAAAATATTATTAAATGTAAGTAACCTCAAATTTAAATACATCTAATTTTTACAAAAGATAAATACTATTTAAATTTACTAGTGTAGTACATAAGATCATAATGGCCTATTATTCAGTTTTGTTTTTATTCACCTAAATACGTATTTTAAATAAATTTTTTTTTAGAAACTTGTGAAGATTGTTAGTGTATATAAATTTTGTTAATAAAAATAGAGTACTATATATAACGTTTTTAAGAAAGAAACTTGTTAATGCCTGTATCTTAGAACACTTATATTGCTTTTTTTTTGTGATAATTCTTGAATACATTTTTTTTTTTATTTCTGGGAAATGCACCCTTTTAAAATTGTTAATGGAAATTTTTTCTTTTGATTAATTTGGATTTTCTAAACCTGTTTTTATTATTGCTTATTTTAAAAAAAAAGTAATAAAGGCTTGATTGCAAAAAATTCAATGTATAATTATATACAGGTGTAAGAGCATTCTGTATCAAAACCTACACATCGAAATTTCGTCAAAATTGGATAGAAGCACAAGGATATACCTAACAGGAATTTAATCTCGAGGAAAAAAAAAACTTCCGAGGTGGTGTATCATAGTTTTATGGAAAACTCATGCAAATAAAACTCAACAAAATACAAGATTTATTAATCTGTTTTTAAAACCTGTTAATGTTGAAGGGATACTTAAAAAAGTAGGTATATTAGGATACCACGTATCTCCCAATTTAAAGGTAGCGTGCATAATATTTCCTCCGAAACATTCTTTTCAAAGACTGAACATATGCTTTCTCATTTCCAGATGGTAGTGGACTGTGTTGAACATGTTTTGTTAATAGAAAATTAGTAAATTTTGAATAGTGTTGATAGGTTTTTGTATATTTTATTCAAAAAGTATAATGTGCTCCCACATAGTGGTGGTTTTTAGAATTTATATATATATATATACTTTTAAAATTCCTATTATTTCATTATGCCACCACCTAATTTTCACGAAATTCTGATGCATAGTTTATGCTAAGGATGCTCAACAATGAAGAATTTAACTGTGGATTCATGCAAAAGTTAGTCACAAATGCAAACCTTAATTATGGACTTTTGCAAATTTTATTTTGTATATGCAGTCATAGCTGAAATGTATATGCAGTCACTATTACCTAAGGGGAAAGGTTCAATAGTTGAACAAACTTAAAGAATGAAGGTGCAAAATTGAGTCAAGCTTGTGATTTTGTGTTCTATTTGTAATATTTAATTTTGTCTAGCATATATTTAAAATTATTCTAATATAGATAGCACATTTATTTTATAAATAATTTTAATTGTTCAGTTTTATTACATATAAAAATCTGTTTTCAAACACCTTAAAATTGATTCAGGTTTTTCATTTTTTGGCACATTAAAGTAATTTTAAGTTAAATTTTAAGTATCATAAGATTTAATAAGTTAATGGCTATAAGTGCTTGAATATTTTTAAACAGTATATATCTCATTGCATATATTGGTAAGAAATACTAATACAGTTGTACAAATGAAATTTTTTATACAAGTATTTTTGAGCAAAGAGCAAATTTTAAAATTGCTTAAGTTATTTAAATAACATGTTTTATAGGTATTTTGAAGATTATTAGGCACCTCTTAGAAATTTGGAAGAGATTTTAAATTTAATTCAATTTAACTAAATTTTCTTTCAACATTTATTACCTGTAAATGTTATTATTTTAGGTAATTCTGAATTAGAAAATTCTGAATAATAATAAAATCTTTTTAATTATGGGGACAATTTTTAATAAGTAAGATTGTAAAAATAATACTTAAATAAGAAATTTATGTTTACATAAATTTTCAGGTTTGTTGAATATTGTTTTATAGACTTATAATACTATAGCTAGGATAATATGTTTGTAGAAAAAAGGGTTTGGAAGTTGATTAATTGGACATTATTTTAGCGTATAAATTTATTAAATTTAATATTAACATTGTAAAAGTTACATTATTTTTAATGAAAGTAGTTTAAGGAAAGCGAAATTTTCTTTATAAAAAGTATAAAAAATGGTTCTAGGGAAAGCAAATTTTTTTTAGTGCAGTGTTGTCTATGCTTAATTAAAATATTACTGTTGGTTAATTATACGAAGCTTATTGGTAGATTTTATTAGAAAGGTTTGCATTAAACAGGTGTTATTTATAGTTAAAATCATGCCTTAACGAGCTACTATTAAAAAATGCTTAAAAATGTGATTTAAATCTAATTTGTTCAAAAATCATTTTTAAATCTATTACAATGGAAAATGTGACTACATTATCTTATAATTCTGTATAAATGAAAATATATCTATTTGTTGTCAAATCGTTGCACTTTATCAAAAGGTTACAACTTCAATTACCTCAGAAATTAACCGATTGTCTCCCAGTGTTGCCTAATCTAAATCGATGTCTAGGCGATAAAATGTTTACAAAATATTTGTGCTGAGTTTTATTATCCTTTAGAGAGATTGAAAAACTATTCATTCGTGCCATAGTTTTTATTTATTTATATTAGATACTTTAGAGTTACAGTCGAACCCCGCTATAGTGAACATGGTTTATAGTGAACTCCCGGATATAAAGAACGAAATTTTCGCTCCCGTGCCTTGCTATACACGTATGATATTATTTTTTGTGTATATAGTGAGCCAAAAGAAGACAGGAAATTAGATATTATGACTGATTTTTCTTCTTCATTTTTTGGTAATTTTGAATTTCTAAATTTATGTAGAAATATCTACCCAAAATACATGTGCCGATTTTTAAAACTGTCTACTGAGTGGAATATAGCCATAAGCATTTTTTCTTGTTTGCTTCTTCTATATCAGTTTCCCATTCCTAAATAAAGGTCATCCCTAAATTTGTCTGCACGCAAGACAAAGAGTAATAAAAGAATAAAAGTTAATATATTTTTTGTTACTACGTATAGTTTTTTTTATTCATTTTCATATTTCCTTTTATTGATAATTTATTTAAATAATGTGTATTAAAAAGCGGGAGTTTGAAACCATTAGTTAAAATTGTTTGCAGTGTGGATATAGTGAACTCCCGGTTATAGTGCACCGAAATTTCGGTCCCTTGAAAGTTCACTATAGCGGAGTTTGACTGTATACGTAGGCTGGAATTTCTATTAAGGAGAGGCGCCATCTCTTTGCTGGTAGAGCATGAAAGGTGTTAGCCAGTTGCAATAGATTTTTTTCTAATTATATATCATTTGTTTATCAAATATTAGTATAAATAAATATATTAGTTAGTATAAATATTAAACTTTATTTGATAAAATTTAATTTATAAAACGTCTGGGGGGATAGGGGCAAATGACTATGCTTGGTGGGGCTTAGCTCCACTTGGCCCTCTCCTCTGCTACAAGGCCTGATTAATTGTTTTTTTTTCCTAAAAATTATTATTTTAACGCAATCTATTTTGAGAAAAACATTTATCGACTGAAGAATTCAGTTGAAATTTCGTAAAAATTAGGTACATTATATCATAATTGATACTGGTTATAACTGAACTGCTAAAAAAAAGAATAGATTTTATTGGTTGTTAAAGTCTTAAGTAATTTCTAGTTTATTATTAGTGCTATTAATATTCATTTCCTCTTTAAATTATAATTTATAGGAATATCAAATTTATTAATTTAATAATTTTTAGTGGATGTATAATTTAAATTTATGCTTTTAAAATCTTTTTGACTGATGTAAAGCTTGTTTATATGGTAGTTTTTTTTAAAACATTTTTGGAAACATTTAAATATTTTACCATTAGAAATCCTCAAAGAATTGCAAATTGATTTTTTAGTTAAGTTTTTTTTAAAAATTTAATTGGACCAGACGCTGTTAATAGAAAATTTATATTTTGTTTAGATAAAGTTATGTATTTGCTATTTCAAATTATCATAGAAAAACTTCAATGTTTTTAAAAAAATTCAAATACTTAAATTGTACGTTTTCGTGAAAAAATTTTAGAGTTACCTAGTGTTTGTTGCTAACTTTAACAAAATGTTAACTGCTTAAAAAAACAAAAACAAAATAATTAATTCATACTTCTTTTTTTTTTTTTCAAAGTGTAAATAGAAATATTTCATAGCCATTCTAAAAATATAGATAGCTATTAAAGTGCATTTTAAAAGATCTTGTGT
The DNA here is from genome assembly GCF_043381705.1 of Parasteatoda tepidariorum. Taxonomy (NCBI): domain Eukaryota; kingdom Metazoa; phylum Arthropoda; class Arachnida; order Araneae; family Theridiidae; genus Parasteatoda; species Parasteatoda tepidariorum. The sequence continues at coordinate 9,864,686 of NC_092206.1, forward strand.
AGTAAAGAAACTAGCCATTTAGGATTTAAATTTTTTGGTTGTTGGAATATTATTAATTTTATTCCACTGAAATAATTATTCGCAATTTTTTATATTTTTTATTAAAGTTGTAATGGTGTTAATTCTGCCTGGAGTTCTGAAACTTTAGTAGGAGAGATGGTTTAATAGATGGTTTTCAGCCCAGTCTAGTATTTATTTCATATAGAAATAACATTACTTAAACATAAAAAATAATTCCTCAGAAATATTGCTATTTTCGGAATAAGAATTATTTTTAATTTTATATTTTTCTCAGTTGTTCAAAATGAAATTTTGCTCAATTAAATGTGCAGGTGCCAATTAATAAAGAACAGAGATAAGAACACTAATATTATTATTGACTTTATATTTATTGTTGTCTTTTCTTATTGCAAATCTTTTTTAAGTCAATTATTGTAAAATGTATTCACTTTTTTTAATAATCTTTTAGTTAATGGTTACATCAATTTTAATGGCTAATTTTTTAAAGTTTTTTTTAATTAGAAAATGTATAGCTAATAGTTGAAAAGCAAAAGCATTAAATCTAACGTTGGTTTAGTAAAATAAGAATCTTTTTTAAATAAAACAATTCTATTTTTTTGTAGTTTTAATGGCTCTTTATAGTTATTTTTTTTTATTAGATTTGATTTATTTGAAAGTGAAGGGGGGTGTTAATTGCTGGTTTAAAGTAGGTTTGGTAATATGCACCAGTAGAAGAAATAATGTTTAATTTAAACAGATAGAAATTACAAAAATCTGTTTACTAGTAAAGAATAGTTAGGAAATGTGATATCGCTTTCTTTTTTCATCATATTCAAAAAGACAGTGTTTCACTTGTCTGATTGGCCCACGAAACATTTAATTAAAAATTTATAATTTCTTATAGTTTCTGTATAATTTTATTTACATGCACATTATATATATTTTTTATTTATAAATATTTATTTATTTATTTATATTATATAGTTAACACAAAAACAAAAAGATTTTCTTGTCGTCCTAATATATCTGCATCTGTTTGATCGCTGTCTCAAACTACAGTTGAAACATTTTGACACTTTTTTTTTCTAGAAAAAACCGCATTTTTTCTACTTGGTGCTTATCTACTTACATTATGTACAGTGAAAAGACATACAAATACAACATCACATAGAAAAGATGCAACATCAATAGCATCACTTTTGTACACTTTCGAAAAATGATAATAGTCGTTTTTTTTTTTACTGATTATATTGAAAATTTTGTTTGCTAAGTCCATCAGCAGACCCGTAGTTAAAAGTTTCAGATAAGTTCTTTACTTTATGCTCGTTAAAGTTGTGGAACAATTTCTAATAAAAAAAAAATATGTGTTTAAGCAATACAGTATTTTTACAGCAATATTTCTTTGTGTTTGAATTATGTAACAATGATTGCATAATTTAAAATTATGTAACAATGAAATTTCAATGTGTGTATGATAAATTCATTTTTAATTTACCCCCACTCAATTTAATTTCAAGCATTATAAAGCTTGAAATTTTTTATGTGTTACTACTAGAGAGATTAATTTTCATAAATTAGACCCTATTAATTGGATTCAATATTTTCTGCATTAAATGCTGGTGAAACTACTTCAGTAGTAGCCTCAAATTCTCACAGTTTGTTTTGCTAGTTTGTTTCAGTATGAGACATTGGCTTATAGTAGTTTTTAAAAATTTTGAATCTAACTGCATTACAACTCAAATTATGATGTTACATAATCTAATTAAAGTTGCTGAAGAAAATTTTTTTTATAATGTTACCAGCAAGTTTACCAGAGTTTCTTTTTAATTAGTGGCATTTGAATTTAGAATCGATGGAAATTTATCGATTCTAATTGATTGCTAAAATAGTTCTGTAAATTAAGAAATGTTTTCTTTTCGCATATAAGTAATACCTAAATATTTAATATAATGAAAGAGATATAATGATAAATTTAGGAATTTCTAAATCAAAACAAATGAACTCAGCATTTTATTTTTATTTTTGTAAAAGTATTTAAGTAATCATGCTAAAGTTTTTAATTTAGGTAAAGGTTTAGCATTTGTATTTATTTTTCAAAATTAAACTGATTGTTTCAATATATAGGCCTTAGAAGCAAAAAATAGAATTACTAGAAGGGAAAGTGGAACACTGAACTTATTACTACGGGTCTTGTCTACATCGTTAGCATTCATCCGGTGGTTTTGTAATGCAGTGTCCAATATTGTCATCGCTAGTCACTGGCATTCCGCTGCATCGTCTGGTGCCTAAGACTAGCACAGCTTTTTGATCGTTGGGATCTACCACGAGGACGTCCTCCATCTCTTCTTCACCGGCATCTTCAAGTTCTAACATTCTTAGAGACGACGATTGGGATATCGATATGCACTGAGTGGAAGATGACGGTTGTGGAAAAGTGGAGGGTTCCCCATCTTCCGGAAGTTTCTTTTGTTCTTCTCCTGGAACAGCGTCAGCACCAGAAAGCGTTCCGGATATGGTTGTAGACGAAAATTCGTCCGAAGCTGTCCAAGACACAGTATCTAAGCCCGGTTGAGAGCGCAATTCAGGATAGTTCCTGAGCAAGCCATTTGTGGACGTCATTGACTCTTCTTCTTCAATGTACCATAGCAATCCATTGTCGTCTAAGTTAATTTCATTATTTTCATCTTCATCTGATAGAACAACATCGCATATAGACAGTTCATCATCCAGAGGATTTCTAACATCTTCAGCAGCACTACCTCCACAAGCCTGGCTTTCATCATCGTCATCATTTTCAATTGCAATGACAGTCACTGATGGGGCACTTGCATCATCACTGGATTCGGCACTGATCATGCGTATGGGTGGTCCCATATATTTATTCAGCGTGGCTTGCTTCTCTAGTGAGACTTTTTTCGTTTGGTGAGGAGATTTGTAGGAGCCTCCATCTGATAGGCCAGAACTACAAAGGCTGATGACACTACCTACCAAAGGTGTAGGGCTCAGTTGAGACATTGGACGTCTGTCTTCGGCATCACCGGTCTCTATTGTGTGACGCCTATTTTTGGCTTCATTAAGAGCAGAAATCGGCCATGATAGTGTTGGAGAGGCGTTATCATCTTCATGCACTGATATTGTTGCCAGTGGACTGTAGTGGGCACCAGCTGTTCGATCTATGGAAGTATCTGAAATGCAAGATTAGGTATTATTTATCAATTCAACTTCTCGTACATTTATTCTGATTGAAAAACAGTGTAATAAATAGTGTTAAAATTAGACATGATACAAGATATCCCAAAACAGATTGACAGTTTTCAAAAATTTATGACGGGAAAACAATGAAATTAATAAAAGTGATTCTTGCTGCAAATGGGACAGGGTATAAATATTTCCATGGCTTTTATTTTAGTTCAAAAGTTTTCCATCAGATGGCGTTTCTCTTTGTTTGATGCCTCGCCTGTTATGTCTGAACACTCAAACTCCTAAATTCTGTTTACTGAGTAACTACTTTTGTTAATTTTAAGGTTTTACTAAATTCTTTGCGGCCTTCTGGTTGGGGGAAGGAAATCTTTAGATCTTAGTGAGGTTGTTGCTTTGCGCGCGCGTCGCCCAGCCTACATCACCCAGGGTTTTCCCTGGAGTTGCTATTGCCTCTCTTACCCATTATTCCGACGTGTTGCCATGGATCGTCACCAAGCCTACCTTTGTGAATCCTCTTTTTTCTTGCTGAGTAGTCACGTGCGCGCACTTTGAGTCTACAGTATTCCCCGGATGACCCCTGGCAGGGGCAGGACAGGGTTAAGCTTTGATCAGGTGGCGTTTCAGGTAAACATGTAAGTCAGAGAAAAATTATTAAAATTTGCACCAAAATGTTTCGAAAACGTTTTTGAATGAAAAATTAAGCTGCTATATTTTCAAAATGTCATTGTCCACAATAATGTCTTTTAATTGAAGGACGAAACTAGCAAATTTAATAGAAAGAACAGGAGAAGGAACTTGTGGTGCCATCTGTTTAAAGCTTTTTGGGCTAAAGAAAGTAAGAAACTTTGGGATTAAAATTAATCTTCTGTCACATTTGCACATTTTTTTTAAAAGTTACCTTGAATTGACACTGAAATGACCTCTTTCCCAGGAATTAAAGTTAAATAGTCAAAAGGTCAATTATTTCGAACAGGTAAACATCTCCGTCCTACTAGAAATTTTTGGAAAATTTATTTTATATTTCATTGGATCCAATATTAATTCTAGATATATTTAAGGATATACTTTAAGTCACATTTCCATAGAGTTTATATTTTACATTGTTTTTTTGTTTTGTTAAAATTTTGCTGAAAATTACTCAGGTTACGTGATTAAATGCATGTATGATTGTAAACGGAGCTATTCAGTGCTTTTCTCATCATTCCAGCCGCTCTCAACAAAATAAAGGAATAAGTTTAATTTTAATAAGTTAGTGTTAAGAAATTTAATTTTTCTAACTGTTTCAAGCAAAAAAATATTTCGTCGAAACAAATTTCAATTCTGAGGTTAATGAGACCATTAGTATGGTTCTATTGAGCATGAAACATTGAAATTCTGTTCTTCTTACGGCGAAATATAAGAACAATTTCTATTCATAATTTCTGAAACAAAAAGAAGAATATTAATACAATATTAATGCAATAAAGAATATTAATGCAATAAAAAATAGATCTATATATTTTCCACTTTTTCATAGAAGTGCATTCCTAAAGTAGACTGTGTTTGCTTACAAACTATTTATATTATACAGCATTACATATAGTTTGTCTACGATAACTCCCTCCGCCACAAAGTCTGAGGTCGTCTGCTGCTATGGAAACAAGAATATCGCATTTGTCGGGAGTGTAGCTTCTCTTCCCTCTAGGGATAACACAGTAGACCGAAGAAAAAGATTCCCTTTTATTCTCCGACCCCACACCCCTACTTGAAATAGTTGTATCTCATTACCATAGTCACCGCCACGAGTCCAGACGTATGGCTTGGGGAGTTCTTACTTTAGACAAACTATACGTGTCCATTTCAGGAAGGACATAAGGCGATGCCTTGATAAGCCACACATTTTCCAAAGGTAACATTTTCCCATCAAATTACTGGTAGGTATAGTTACCTGGTAAGTACTTTCTAAGCTTCAAAATTTCTATTAGATAATAGCCCAATACAGCAGTAGTATCTCAATATTTTGGGAACAATCATGTTCCCCCCCCCACGAAGAATACCATCTTGCATAATTCGAAAATGTGGCTTATTATATCTCCCTAAGCCCTTTATACATACAGGGTGAATAGCATATGAGTACCAGCTTTGAAAATTAAGTAAATGAAATAATTTATTGATAATATAAAGCCGTAAGATTTTGTTGCGTAGCTTTTTGTATTTATATATTAAATCCAAGACTGAATAAAAAATACAAAATTATCAACAACTGCGTAAATTAAGCAGTCTAAAAATGCATTAAATAGTATTTCAATTGTATTTTAAGCAATGGACTAAGTATTATTAAAAATATTTACTTTTGCCCTCATCTGAAAAACGGAAGATGAAGTTAGCTGGGAGTGAGGACATCTTAACAAGTTTTCTGTGAGCGAGTTGTCTTTCTTCCTCAAGCTTCTTTGCTTCTCTTCTTTTCTCACGTCCATGCTGCAACAAAAAAAAAAAAAAAAAAAAAATAAAAAAAAANAAAAAAAAAAAAAAAAAAAAAAAAAAAAGAAAGAAATACAAACATTGGAAGAGTTATGTATGACCCCTAGTGTGATATCTATCTAAAACACTTGCTGTATTAAGAAGCTATTCTGCCAAGTTTTTAAAGATAGCGGTTTTCCGTAGAAAAATATATTTTACAAATTTGTGATTTCTATCTAAAAACGTATCCTTATGAAGCTAAAGAAAGAACATTGATTTATCCTGCCAAGTTTTTAAACATAGCGGTTTACAATTGAAAAATATATTTTACAAATTTATGATTTCTATCTAAAAACGTGTCCTTTTGAAGCAGAAGAAAGAACATTGATTTATTCTGCCAAGTTTTTAGACATAGCAGTTTTCAGTAGAAAAATATATTTTACAAATTTGTGATTTCTATCTAAAAACGTATCCTTATGAAGCTAAAGAAAGAACATTGATTTATCCTGCCAAGTTTTTAAACATAGCGGTTTACAATTGAAAAATATATTTTACAAATTTATGATTTCTATCTAAAAACGTGTCCTTTTGAAGCAGAAGAAAGAACATTGATTTATTCTGCCAAGTTTTTAGACATAGCAGTTTTCAGTAGAAAAATATATTTTACAAATTTGTGATTTCTATCTAAAAACGTATCCTTATGAAGCTAAAGAAAGAACATTGATTTATCCTGCCAAGTTTTTAAACATAGCGGTTTACAATTGAAAAATATATTTTACAAATTTATGATTTCTATTTAAAAACGTGTCCTTTTGAAGCAGAAGAAAGAACATTGATTTATTCTGCCAAGTTTTTAAACATAGCGGTTTACAATTGAAAAATATATTTTACAAATTTCTGATATCTATCTAAAAACGTATCCTTATGAAGTTGAAGAAAGAACATAGATTTATTCTGCCAAGTTTTTAGACATAGCAGTTTTCAGTAGAAAAATGTATTTTATAAATTGATGAGCATGGTTAACATTTTTCAAATTCATTATCTTAACCTTTAAGGATTTTCTTGATGAAGAATTTATTTAAAAAAGTGATGCTGTCGTCATTTGAGTTTTCGTATATGTTTGAAAAATATTTGCAAAAAGTCTTTCTTTAACTGAGCGATTAAAATTTTGAATTACTTACTTATTTAAAATTATTACAAGCGAATTCAACAGTGTGTGGGAAAAAAAAGAGCGATCACAGGTTATCTATTGGCAAAATGGTTGTTGTCTAATTTTTTTTTACCCTCTTTATATGTGATATTCACCTGAATTAGTATTGAAAACGATCCAATTTGAATTGTAGGTTAGAATTTCTGATTCCTAATTAAAACAATAAAAAGAAAAATATCGTTCAAATGATGAAATTCTCTTTTATTCACAACGCAAGAAGTATTTATGAGATATCTCTGGTCCCATATCTCAAAAGTAAATTCACCAACTTAATGCATAAAAAAAATTAAAAAGTGAAGAAAAAGGAATTCTGAAAAATTATAAAAAGCAGCGGACTCCATAGCAACGCATGCAATGACGACGCATGCCTGCTGTTTACTATTACTCTTGAACACAGTTGAAAAGTGTGATGATGTCCAAATAAGGTGCGCACGCCATCAAACCCAAAACAACACCCATTTTGCCAATGGGTAATAATAACATATATTATCATAACAGATTTCTTGACGTATTAGAGGAGGGAACAAGGGTATAGTTAGTCATGCATGGTTCGCACAAGGAAAAAATTATGATCAAAACAAAATTGGTACTTCAAAGAAATGACTCTTAGGAAAGATCTGTGTATGGATAGTTATTAACCATAGAACCAATAAGTCAAAAAGAGACTTTTCATCGAGCGCTTTATTCGTGACTAGGAGACAATTTATTGCATTGGATGTTTTTTGCGTTCTTTTATCTTTAGTATTAAAGAAATGACTGCAAATGTGCGATTTCATAATTTCTTATGGTATTGTCTTTAAGTGTCAGTCTGTTTACAAGATATTTGTTTTTTTCAAGCTTCTCTCTCTCTTAAACTTATTAAATTATATTTAAGTTTGAATGGAATGCTTAACTGAGACTTGTGAGTTTCGCAGTTTCAGTAAATCTTAGTGCCAAAAACAGCACGGGATTGCAGTGGCAATGTGGTCGGTGCGAGCCGGGTACGGAATTCGTATAGACCAGCCATCGCCGGGATTCGAACTTGGCTCACCTCATTGGAAGGCGATCGCTTTATTCCCTGAGCTACCACTGCTCAAAGACGAATATTAGAAAAATACTTAAAAATTTTAATTCTTGTTAATTTGTTCTTTCAAATCTTTTATTGGTTCTATGGTTCAGATAATTTTTTTAATGCAATAATTACGTTACCTAATTTTTAACCAATTTCAATGTGTTTGATAAATTATGAAGTAAATCGTACCTTCCTCCTGACACTATCGGCAGCTTGTAGTTCGGCTTCAATCTGTCTTTCAATTTCAGCGTCCAATTCTATATCGTCGTCCATATGCTTATGAGACTCCTCGAGGTGCTTCATGAGCACTGCGACGACAACATTCACCAGCACAAACTGTGCCATTAGTACAAACACTACGAAGTACAGAGGGGCGATCACGGGAGAGACACAACAGTTACGAATGCAGTCGCTCGACGGATCACAGTTCTCTCGCAGTGTGTCCTGTGGGTTGTATGAACTTTAAATATTTTATGTAAGCACAAAAGATATTGGTAATGCAAAAAAGTTAGTAAGCTTTACGCTAGTTTCCATGCAATCTTGTATGGCTAGCTTTGTAAACCATACTCGCTGCTAAGTTAATCCCATTAAAATGTGTTCTAACTTCTCATTTTAATTTAAATCGATTATTAAAATCTTCTATTTTTCCTTAAAAGATTCAAATTTTTATTCAATAATAAATTTACAGTGAACAGCTGACTTGCTATTTGTGACTGTGACATTGTCCTGCTCGCGTTGTTGCTACTCATTATCAATCATACGCAACGGATAGGCCTGTACACAGTCGATTGCTAAGTGCATTGCTGGAGCTAGCACACTAACAAGCGGGATCTTAATACAGCTCTCACGAACAGCTCTCGAAACTCGGTGATTTTCATACAGCTCACCCGACCTCTCACAAAACAGCAATGAATTAACTAGTGGGACCTGTTTATCGAATTCTATCACAGATAAAATTTTGCTAGGGGGGGGGAATGCAGCTTAGATACCACTACAGCTATTCAATTCCCATTCACTAGTATATAAGACTTGTTAACTCGATTCTGTCTTGAGTTACCTTTTGACAGATGACAGTTGATATTTTCGGCAGTCTGCACACCCATAGCAAGACTACTAATCAACTGTGCAATCCTAAGTAATCTTGCAATAATTCATTTATATTTTGATTTTTTTAAAAACATTTTTCAGCTCTTGGTTTACCAGAACCCGCTTTTTTCTGTACTTAAAATTCTAAATGACCATCGGATTTGTGATCGAATTAGCCATGAAAGAGCTTAAGAAATCGGACTGCAAAAGCCAAAAAAGAAAAATTCTTTTTATTTATTTATTTTTAAGTGTGATAATTATAATTTAAAGTGGTTTTTTTCCCCACTGAAGCTGTTTTTTCTCGACTGAAAGAACTTTTTTTTTGTTTAGTTTCAGCGCTTTGTTGACCGAAAAACCGTATTAATTTATTTTTATGTAAACATTTATTGAATCTTTGTCTTCCAGTTCGTTGTAATTTATTTTTTTACTTTAATTAATTAAAAAAATAAACTATAAGCATTATTTTTAAAACAACTTACTTTCATAATTCCGTTCCAGTTGTCTCCTGTGGCCACCCGGAACAATGTGAGGAATGCCATCCCAAAGTTCCGAAAATGAGCATGTTCCCCGAGACCCTGGCATGGATAGTCGTCAGTACATTCTGTGACAGAAATATCGACTATACCAACAACCAGACACTCAAAAGTTAATGTTGGAAAGTAAAATCATTATGCAAATAATTAATGTCTACGATTTAGTTCAATTCTTGCTATTAGTTCACAGTCTCCCTATATCTTATTCAAATTTTCAATAGTTAATAAAATATTTTTATTCATACACTCAACTTCAAATTACATTTTTTTTAAAACTTGTAGTGGTTGATACTTGATATTAATACAGTTTTTTCAAATATTAATTCATTGAATAAATACGGATGAGCGAAAAACAAAATGGATTTTTCTGATTGAAGCGTTAGTCATTGTTTTAAATTTCACCATAAGCGATTCAGCTTTTCACTTATTTTAAAAATAACATCAGTGATAATTTCTAATTTATACAGTAGGGAACCGATTATCCGGAACGATCGGGACCATCGCTATTCCGGATAACTGATGTTTCCGGTTTTCTGAATCGCTACAGTTTTTTTTATTGTCAAATTCAACTAAAAAAATATATTTGGAAATAATCTTGAAAAGAAGAAAAAAAACGATGAAGTAATACACTAATGATTGTTTCCAAAATGATGGTAAGGTTAACATCTTTCAAAAAAGAAAGAAAAATCTTGAAATCTTATGAGGAGAAGAACATTTGTTTTTTCAAAAATGGCGGGAAAATTTATCGAATTTCGTTCCGGTTATTTGGTTTTCCGGTTTTCTGATTTCCGGATAACGGGTTCTGTACTGTACCTATATTTGAATTTAAAAAAAATAGTTTATTGCTAACATTTAAATATTTAATCATTTTATATTCGCAGTGTCACATAAATTCAATAAAGAACATAACGTGTTAGCACGTGTGGTCCACGTCAACAAATTTATACTTTTATAGTAGTCTGATAGCTCGTTTTTTTTTCCTTTCAATTCCAACTGTAAGTTCACACTCTACCAATATATATTTATATATCTCGTTTAAATTTTCAAGCGTTATTAAAATACTTTTTATTTATTCCTTCAAGTTCAAATACATTTTTTTTAAACTTGTAGTGGATGACACTTGACGTTAATACAGTTTTTTCAACTATTAATTCATTCATTAAATTTAACTAATTAATTTTAGTTTTATATGGGAGAAAAATTGTAATTATTTAATAAAAATTAACTAAAATAAAAGTTTTCTTTATTGACCTAAGAAATAGACTATAATTTTTTTTTATTTTATATTACTTGTACAGAATACATTTGTAATTTCTTGCAATTAGAACTACAGAGTTGGGGAAATGTATTTGGTAAGTTTATTGGAGGAATAGTTAACTAAATAACAAAGATTGAATTATTAAAAAATGGTGATATTTAAGGTAATGAAGAAATGATTCTTACCCAGGCGACCGAACAGTTCAACTCCTAAGGCAGCAAATATAAAAAATAGGAGAAAGAATAGAAGGCCAAGGTTTCCTACTTGTGGAAGAGCTTGCATTACGGTATCAAGAAGAGCTCGAATACCTTTAGCCATTTTGAGCAATTTCAGTACTATAAACGTTAAAAAAATAAATAATCAATGATTTTAAAAATCAATAACAGAGATGGAAGAGCAGCATAATCATTTTGGAGTAAAAAAAAAAATGTATTCTGAAGAAAATATATTTGGGTTCTGCACTGTGGGCCAGAAGACCATGATCTTCGACGAAAAGTCAAAAATTAAATTTTCAACTAAAATATGTGTAGGCAGTTTTAATATAGCCCAAATTAAGTATTCGTAATCATTTTAGAGATTATAATTTACTTTTTGGACCGACGAGAGTACAATGTAATGAAAAATATGTTTAAAATTTTTTTTTAAATGTAATTTAAAATTTTTATTTCAGAAATATATATAGGAATTTCACCTTACTGTTACATTTTTATCAGAGTAATTAGTCTGAAATTGTAGTACAATTTTTTAATTTGTTGGATTAGTTAATACTCTTGACAAACTTATAGTTTATATCTTATCATTTGACATTTTACAATGTTTGAATGATTTTCGAAACTTTGTTCCAAAAAGTTCAACGAGGTAATTAGCTAAACTTTTCTTTGTTGTCTTCTTTGATGTTTCTTATATTTATTCCTTATATGTTTCTTGATGTTTCTTATATTATTGTCTCGGTATATTTAGTCCACCTTTGCAATACGGGCAAAAACCTGCCCCATTTTGCCCGTATTGCAAAGGTGGACTAAATATACCGAGAAACAAAAATTATGTTTTTTTTCTTCATGTTTTCGCGTTATATTGTAATTAATTCGCGTTATTTTGTATTATTACTTCGGGAATATAATTTGCTTTTCATTTTTAATATAAAATGACGAAAATTATTATATTTTCATTGCTATATTTAATTATTTAAACGTACTATTTTATTATTTTTATTTTTGCTCGCCATATTTCAGCCGCCATTTTGTTTTTTTAGATATTTTTAGTGTATTTCAACCATGAATTCAATTTACCTGCATATAAAACCCCCCAAATTTTGAAGCAAATTTTATCGAAGTACTAATTTTAGCCACGAAACCTTGGACGCTGACCCACTGTGTTCTGGAGCAAAAACTCTTTAGATTCAGAGAAGTATAATGGTCGTAAAATTATATTTGTAGGCATATTTGAGAGCATAAATTAACATTTTACGTCATACTAAGGAGCTAACGCTGACGCTCAACTACCCCGATGATTACTTCGTAATAGTTTCTGTTTCTTGGCATGAAGCAATTGAAATTATTGAACTAACAATATTTATACAAAAAAGAATACCTGTCCCACCACTTCCCATGTCTAAATATTTCCCTCCCTTATAATATTAAGATGTATTAGTGAACATAAATCATATTTCTAAGTAATCATTTTTTTGAAATAACATTTAAAATTAAAAGTATATTGCTATAACGAATTCGGTGAGTTCACAGCTGTAATTTAAAATTTTTGCTTATCAAACGAGCGGCTGTCTATTTTAAATAAAATTTTTGCATTTATCACTTTGTGCATGACGCTGAAAATTAAGATCGAAATCATTTAACGAATCTCTTAAACCGCAATTCATAATAGTATATTAATGTCATTTGCGCCAAAGGATAAAAATTGCAAAGCTGTTAATAAGACCAGACACCAATTTAAATAACTTTATTTTAAAGTGTAACGTAGAATTGGGTTATTATGAAGAACGAGTACTCAGCTGGTATCTTTATTCATAACCTTATCTTCATTTATGACTGTTATAGTTAGTCTAAAGTAAGAACTCCCGTAGTCATTCGTCTGGACCCTTGGCGGTGACTATGGTAACGAGGTATAATTATTTCAAGTAGGGGTGTGGGATCATTGTTTAGGACTGGTTTGGGCTTGGGTCGGTGAGAAAAAAGGAATCTTTTTCTTCGGTTTAGTGTGTTAGCCCTAGAGTGAAGAGAAGCTACCCTCCCTGAAATGAGCTATTCTTCTTTCCATAGCATCAGACTTCGTGTCGGAGGGAGTTTTTACCATAGACAAACTATAGATAAGAAACAATTATTGCAATTTATGGATATATTACCTCTTGCTATTCTTAAGACTCTCATCACTCGAATGATTGTCGGATTAATTGGTATAACTTCGGATTCCATTTCTTCCAAAACGATACCAATTACGGAGAGGATTACGATTCCAACATCTAATTGGTTCCATCTATATTCAGAAGATTTGTTTTTAATCAGAAACTTAAAATAATATTTTTTCAAATAAAATTATATTTTGAAAACAGCGAGAAAGGAATTCCCAGTTTCTGACCAAATTATTAGATGCGCTATAAGATTCTATGTAAAATCTTAATTATCAGGTTATACTACACAGCTTTATTGTTTTTTACTCGATTGAAACCGGTTTGCACTTGCTTACATTCGTATATTGATTGGTTAACATTGTAATGCAATATGTTAAAAATAAATACAAATAGGAAATATATAAAAAAATCTCTTGAATCGAAACTCATTACTTGTATGTTTAAACTTAAAAATATTGCATAGATACTCGTGCAAAAGATGTAACTACTAAAAAACTACAGTGCGTCTAATAATTTGGACTAATTATAAAAATATACTAATATAATACTTGATATAATAAATATTCTATATTTATATATTATATCGTCCGATTTATTCAATGGTCGAATTTATATAATATATCGTCTAATCTAACCAATTGATACACGAACGTAAACAAGTGCAAACCGGTTTCAGTCGCGTGAAAACAGTAATGCTGTATATAGTATCACCTGATAATTAAGATTTTACATAGAATCTTACAGTGCGTCTAATAATTTGGCCACAGAGACTGTAATTTACCCAATAAATATGTTTAGAAGCTTACGAAATACAGGCATTCTCTACAATACAATCTACAAAGTATTACGCATGCAAAATATTCTATATACATTTTGGGCAAAAGTAATTGAACATTTAATCAGATAGTAAAAATTGAAAAATGAGATTCAAGTATAAAATATAAGGAGATTAGTATTTAAATTTATAAGTATTACGTGATATATTACCATATGTACCGTGATATATTATTACGTGATATAGCATGTCCGAAAAAGTAATTGAAAATTATTTCTCTCTCCATAATTTATTTTTTAATTGTATCAACCGTAATAATATAATTTTAATTAAATATCTTAAAACTCTAAAAATATGTTGGGATCAAACTGCGGCACAATAAAAAAAAAAAAGAAAAACATTTGAATAACTTTTGTTTTAAAAACCGGACTTTCATGTACTAAAAACCAATCTTGATGGTTCAAAAAATTAATTTCAAATATACTAATTAAATTTAATTAGTTACAGAATCAGACAAAAACGTTTTTAATAACCTCAAATTGACCACTTTTGACTGACTAAACCATTGCGACCATATCTCCAATATTGCTGCCACTTTGATACTCAGTCTGTATTTTTCAGCACTTTGAGTGCAGTATTTTGGAGCCGTGCCACACATTGAATGAGTTAAAATATAATTCTTTCTCGTCTGCGTCTTTTACTTAAATTAGATTTATTATTTGTTTATGTATTTTATTGTAACCGTGATATATTTTCGTTTTGTGTACCTGGCAACTTCAATGCATAATTAGTTTGTTTATGTTCCACACGGCATGTTTTTGTGTTAAGTCTCTGTGTAAATATATAGTGAAAGAATTGAAATCCTTGAGAAATAATCTTCGTGAAAGAATTTAGAATGTGTCAATTAAGAGAATTGATACTTAACGGGCTTGCCTTACTCGAAACGGAATGGAATAAACAATTGCTAATGTAAACAAATGCCACGTTTCAACAACCAAATAGGATCTAGATACTCACACAACGTCATTTGCAGGTATCCCATTGTGGGCTCTTCATACAGCATAGTTTGGGAAGCACAGACATTTAGAAACCACCAAATGGTACTTTTAGGTGCAGAGCACCACCTAGCGGCGCACTAAAGAACATTTCAGCTGGATAAGCCTTATGATAGGCCCTATCTTTTCTTTAAGTTTGTACTAGATACGATACCATATATACTATATTAACTATCATATGTACTATTTTAACTGCTACATGAACTAGATTTTTGTACTAGATATATATTTATATATATATATAGAATGAAAAAAGTTGAAAAGCAGAAATGCCAGAAGAGTCTTTTATACCTTGTTGATTCTGTTTTTTGACATTGATTGTCTAAAATATGTGTCAAGTATTTATCATTTCATAATTCAATGTCCAATTTCTAACATTTGAAGTATTATATATTTTGATACATAATTGGCAATATAATTCATAATTAATAAGAAATTTAAGAGTTTTGAGTAATTCTAAGTAAAATTATTTTTTATTTTCAATATTTAAAAGAATCATCGCATTTTTTAATCACATAATTCTTTTAAAGAAAGTTTTATTCTACTAAATTGTTTTTGTTCTTTCTGTTTGAAGCATTATAAAATATTTTCTATTTGAAAGTGTGAGATTATTTTTTGGGAGATCTTTTAATATAGACTTTTAACCATTTTCAAAAGCGAATAGGATAGGAAATACTCACCGATCTGAAAGATATCTACGAAGTCCTAAGGCAACAATTTTCATTGCCGCTTCTAAAATGAAGACGGCAGTAAAAAAGTAGTTGAAAACCTTTAGGGCATATACAAGCTCCTAAGAAAGATACGAAAATATTATAATTGATCCTTTATTAAAACTGAAAACGAGGGAAATTTAATTAAAAAGAATTATTTTAGCGAAAGCATATGTAATTTGTTTTTATAACTTGATAAATTCTCGTGACTGAGGCACCACAATTCTACGTTATTTAATTATTTTTTGAGTTACCATATCAATTTTGCATCTTACAATAATATACCATAACAATTCAAGTCAAAATTCTTGTTGGTCGAATCGAAAATGTTTGATGGTTTATGTTGATTTCTGTGCGATTCATGATGGCCCAATATCATTTGATTGTCACCATCATCCAACATTTTCCATTACGCGTTCATGGTTTTTGATATGCCAACACTTTTCCATCATTCTATGGTGGAAAATGCTACTTTAATGTTATGATGGTTAACCATCAGGAGAAGTTTGATTCTCATGTATCAATAATCCATAATGATCCGTGATGGTTCATGAGGGTTCCAACTATACACTTCCTTGATGGTTTAATGGGAATTCTTGTTGGTTCTCAGGAACCATCAGTTACCATCAAAACAATTTGTTTTTTTTTTATGTTGGTCCATCATAAATTAATCAGTACTCCCACATGATGGTGGTTCATGATTGTTCCAACATTTCATTTTTAAGAAACTATGACACACAATTCTGATGGTTCAACGAACAATTCATGACGGATCATGATGGTTTCAACTAAACATTTTCATGATGGTTTATTTGGAATTCTTGTTGGTTCTCGGGAATATGTCTTCAAAACAATTTGGTTCTTTTTTATGTTATACCATCATAAATCAGTCCGAATTTCCACATTGAGATGATGGTTACCATAAAAAAATATAATGGTTCATGATGGAATTACTGATGGTTACCATCGAGGTAACATTGGTCCATCAATGAAAAGCCATCAAAAACTTTGAATTGGGAACATGATTGCTTTTCTAAAAGGATACAATCCATTTAATGAGAAATTTTTTTAAAAAAGTTAGACTTTTTTTAAAAGTTAGATTAATAATGCCCAAAGTGAGCCATACTTTTTCCAAAAGAATATATCTTCACATTAAACTAGTATTGCTCCCAGAAAAGTACTTTACAAGCTTCAGGAATTTTTACTAGCATAATGCACTGAAACATCTTTTTATTACCATGATATCGTAAATCAAGTTCCTTTTTATATGTATAAAGCCGTTGCCGAGTGGAAGGATTAAAACAGATCTTAGGCAGGGAAAGAGGGCACAAAATTTATTTAATAATTGTTGGACAGAGAACAGTTATCAAAGTGACTCAAAATCGTTGTGCTCCTCAATAAAAGTTAGGGAAATTCTTGCAAAGTAAATCAGTAAAATATTTCGTTTTAGGGAAAACTTAGTAATTATAATTTGTCTGTTAAATAGGTCCATGGAAAAAGTCTTTCCCACGAATTAGTTAAAGAGATAATCACCAAAATGGTAATTAATGCATACTTGAACTAAAAGTAGATTAAACGACAGGATGTGAATTTTAAAATGTGAGAAAGAGCATTTCGTTTTGAACAATAAATTAAGACAAAAGATTTACAGAAAAGGAATAACATAAGATTAGCTGAAGCTTTTTATGTTACATATATATATATAAATAAAGTTTTTGGTAAATGTCAAAATATCTATTAGTAAAATATAATGGAACGAAATTCTCTTACCATGGGCATCATGTAAAATTCTGTTGCCATAGTGACAACATTTAGCCCGATGACTGCAGCAATTGCTAAGTCAAAATACTTGCTTGTAATGATGTTATGAGTGAGAAGACGTGGCTTTGAGTAGTTGATGTAATAGGGTGGTTCTCGCATTTCTAGAATGAATAAACAAATAAAAACTTTGAAATAAATAGATATTGAAGTGATTTATGGTGAAATTTTGACTATAAGATGTGATACAGTTGAAAATTTAAGATTCTAAAATTGTATTAACTTCTAATTTGTTAATTTTTAGACTGGGTGATTTGTAATGACCATACTCGATATGTATTTTTAGAGTTCATGTTAAAGATGAAGTAAAACACATAATACAGTGCAGAACCCGTTATCCGGAAATCAGAAAACCGGAAAACCAAAAAACCGTAACGAAATTCGAAAAATTTTCCCGCCATTTTTTAAAAAAGAAAAAAATTTCTCCTCATAAAATTTTAGGATTTTTCTTTCTTTTTTGAAAGATGTTTACCTTACCATCTTACCATCATTTTGGAAATAATCATTAGTGTATTTCATCGTTTTTTCTTCTTTTGAAGATTATATCCAAATGTTTTTTTTTTCAGTTTGGTTTAACAATTAAAAAAACGGCTTTTTGTAGCGATGCAGAAAACCGGAAAAATCAGTTATCCGGAATAGCGATGGTCCCGATCATTCCGGATAATCGGTTCCCTACTGTAATTTTTTTTTTAAAAGTCCATTCCTACTTACGTCAACAGAAAAAAACTTTATTTTAGTTACTTTTTATTAAATGATTACAATTTTTTCTCTCTTATAAAACTAAAATTAATTACTTAAATTTAATTAATATCTGAAAAAAATTGTACTAACATCAAGTATCATCCCCTTCAAGTTTAAAAAAGTGTATCTGAATTTTAGTGGATGAATAAAAAGTATTTAAAGTAGTAAACAAGATATAAGGCGAATGTGAACTAATAGTAGGAATTGAAAAAAATGACTTAGCGGTCGTACTGTTTGACTTTCACTAGAACTCATCTTGCTAACGGTTACTATGGTTACAAAATCAAGTCACTTCAAATAGTGGAGTGCGACCGTTTCGGATTGTTTTAGGTTGGGGGAGTCATATTATAACTTCAATTCTTCTCTAACAAAAATTTTTCAAGTAATTTTGTACCTTTTTAATAGCACCTATTATCATAAGTAAATACAATACCAATAGTATATATTAATTGATTACTCACCGTTGACGTGTTAACTCATCTAGCCTGATTAAAAGCTTCATTGGCTTCAACTAAATTGGATTCAAACAAAACTAGAAAAACCCATAGGGGCAAACCGTGGTAAAATGCATTTCCACACGCAATGGAAAGATGGTGAGGTATCAATGTCGTTTACAAGAGAATCAGCATTCATATGAATAAAACAAGATTCCTGGTCATCAAAGTGAGTTTAAGTGACTTAGGTGAAAATAAATTTAGCATTGTCGAAATTGAATTTATACCCAAGATACATACAAGAATTTATACCAACAATATGCAGCAATTGATGATTTCGTGTTCCTAAATTCTGAATTTTTTTGAAGCGTGTCTAATATATCATAACATATTTCAAAATTGTTATTTATCTACATAGTTTTCACAAACTTCTACACTATTTTTTTTTGGAAATTTTTTTTAATTCCCGTAATGACATAGAAAAAGTAGGTTGTGTAGTTAAAATTCAGATTTTTTTAAAGAAGTTTTTAATAAAGTTAAAGAAGTGAAATACATTTTCTAATAAGAAATTTTTTTAAAAAATTTTTTTTTACAAAAAAGGGGAGAAAATAGTCTAAATATGGAAAGTCGTTAAGTAGTAACAGAATACGATGATTCTCTTGAGAAAAACAGTAGAGTATGATACAATGACGAGGAAGGAGTAGAGAGATAGGAGATTTCTTATATATTTCTTCCACATCGAATGCTTTTATATGCCATCAAATCAAGGGTAATTGTTTCTAACACTGGAAGAAGTTTAACATCATACTTGACGTGCTATGAAGGCTTCGACGTTCATTTCATTATTTGCTTTGTTTCATGGCATAAAACATAATTCTTGAATTTGAAATTTCTTCAATTCTTTTCTAAGTAAATACTATTTATTCTTCCTGATACCTTCAACAAAAATTTGGAAAACTGCTAAAATTTCAGGACAATTTTTGAAACGTTTAATAATTAAGGACACTTCCTTTTTTTAAAAAAAAGAATTTGAGGACAACTATGAGTTTTACCTTGAACATACATAGTTGAGTTTTACCTTGAAATAAAAAATATTTTATGATCTTATTTATACTCACTTCTTCTCTTCCTCTCGAGCTTCTTAGCCCTTTTCGCTGCTCGAAGCGCCTTCTCCTCTTTCTCTTGCTCTTCTCTACATCGATGAAAATTCTCTACTACAACACCCACAAACATGTTGAGCACAAAGAAAGCCACCAGCAAGAGGAAAGATATAAAATAGAGAAGCCGCCATTCGTTGTAATTCACGATGGGCTGTCAATGAAACATTGCTGTTTACAAACATTTTCAGAAATAAAACAACTATTCAATTAATGTCAACAAACCAGCCATAAATTAGAAGCTGTAGCTCAAAACATGGTATAAACAAATTATACAACCTCCCCAAGTAGCGCATATCTTAAAAACGCAGCTTCAGCAAAAAATATATTTTACACTTAATATGTTCTGTTTTCGTTTCAATTTTTTTTGCTCCTCATACTATTGGTTTTTATATTTCGGTTTGGCTATATTGATACAATATTAGAAAGCACTTCTTTTTGCGGATATAATTGCGTGAGCTGATGATTGATACATATATACATATAGGCAACCCTTTTACTTCGAAAGTGACCGAATGTTACAGTGTTGAATTAACCGGTCACCGTCGAATAGTGATCGAACGGGTTTGAAGAAATCGAATCGAAGAAGCGCGTTTCAGCTGCATAAGGGTATAGATTGCACCGTACAATAATTCAGTTAGGTTTCAATCGAACACCTTATAAAGCACATTTTCCTTGCCTTATGGTTCAAGATATTATGGCTCAAAGAATTTCTATGACAGTAAAGGATCACAATCCTTATGTCGTATATTTTTGTTAGAAAAATGCTAGTCCATTACGATGAGTTACTAAGTAATTTGAGCACATTCAGACAAGAAGAACAATTTTAAAATTCTATGTTATTGTTTGACATCAAAACAAGCATCTTATCTTGAGAATATATGTTTTTTTTTCTTCTTTAGAGAGCAAATTATAGATTACAAATTGGATTAGAAATTGGAAAGGAGTCGCCATTGATAGGAGGCGCTGGCATTTGTCAACTGTTGAAGGTGCCAAGGCCTATAAGGGGCTGTTGCGCTAACAAAGAAGAAGAAGAATTATAATTAGCCAGCAAACTTTTACAAACCTGTTGATCGACACCGACTGCATCTAAACCGGTATACATAATGTTTACCCATCCATCTTTAGAAGAGAGTACAAATAACGACATCAAAGCCTGCAATAAAAATATTTTTACTAATTTTTAAAAAAATATTATTATTACCTTGGCTATAAACATATTAATGAGGTTTAATAATTTGTATTATTTCTCTTTTATTAAAAACATAGAGAGAGGTGACATTTGCTTGATTATTTTGGATATAAAAATCACCATTCAAGTGGTAAAAACAGAATTTTTTTAAAAAAAATAGAATACAACAAAAGTTAAAGTTATCAAAATTTAAATGAAAAATTTCATTTAAAAAAAAAATAAGCTTTTTAGTGAAGCAAAACTTTTGTCTGTTGTGATATAAATCTATTTGTAATGTTATTTGTATTATTTTTTTGTTAAAAAAATTATATTTAGAAATAATTTAAACTTATTGTTTTAGAAAGAATATTTAAAAGTACGTAGTAAAATTGTGAGCACTGTTTTCTTAATAAAAATGTATTTTTTTTATAAATTTATATTTTTGAAACAGATAAAATTACATGACATTATTTTCTACATTCTTCAAATTCTTTTAATTATTTTCTTGTTATAAGCTTATTTTTAAAACAGTGAAAATTAAATGTTATTAGTTAATGAAAAAATATCTACAGTGATGAGAAATAAAATTGTTTACATTACAGGGTGTTCCAAAATTATCTTTACAACTTCAAAAATTCATAACTTCGAACATAAACAAGATATTTTTATTCTGTCTTTTGCATGTATTACTGCAACTAATAAAGTTTTTTTTCAATAGGCTGAAAAGTTATAAGTGAGGATGTGGACACCACAACAGAAAGCTCAATGCGTCTCATGGTTCATAGACACGAAATCAGATACACAGGTTAACGGAACTTCAGGACAAATTTCCAAAGAGACCCACCATCCAGACCCTCCATCCGTGCATGGCACACAAGCTTCATGAGCACCGGATCAGTATTGCTCAAAAGTGGAGCCGGACGACCCAGCACAAGTCCAGAAAATGTGGAGCGAATACGGCCATGAGACGCATTGAGCTTTCTGCTGTGGTGTCCACATCCTCACTTAAAACTTTTCAGCCAATTAAAAAAAAAAACTTTATTAGTTGCAGTAATACATGCAAAAGACAGAATATAAATATCTTGTTTATGTTCGAAGTTATGAATTTTTGAAGTTGTAAAGATAATTTTGGAACACCCTGTATTTTCTTGTTACAAATATTCTTTTAAGAGAGATAAAGTTCAATTTTCTAATTTCAGTAGGTAAATTATTTGAATTATTTATCTCTGTTTATGACAGATTAAATATTATTTCAGGAGGAAATGTCGACATTTATGAGAAATGAAATTATTTGGATTATTTTCTTGACAAAAATCTACTTTTAAGACAAGTAAAATTAAAAATTATTATTTTAGGTAGAAAGATTATTTACTATTTTCTTGATAAAAAATCTATTAAGACAGAGAAATTAAATGTTATTATTTTGGGAAGGATACAACTGCATTTATAAAAATAATAAAATTATTTAGATTATTTTCTTGATAAAAATCTATTTTTAAGACAAGTAAAATTAAAGATTATTATTTTAAGTATAACTATCTACACTAATGTGAAAAAAGATTATTTTTATTATTTTCCTGATAAAAAAACTACTTAGGCAGAAAAATTAAATGTTATTATTTTAGGAAGAAATCTATACATTTATGAGAAATGCAATTATTTGTATTATTTCCTTGACAAAAATCTACTTTTAAGGCAAGTGAAAATAAGGCAAGTGAAAATAAAGATTACTATTTTTAGTAGAAATATCTAGATTTATATGAAATAAGATTATTTTTATTATTTTCTTGATAAAAAACCATTAAGGCAGAAAAAATAAAATGTTATTAGTTTAGGAAGAAATCTATACATTTATGAGAAATGAAATTATTTGTATTATTTTCATGATAAAAATCTATTTTTAAGACATGTAAAATTAAATATTATTATTTTAGGATTATTATGAATATACACATTCACGAGAAAAAAAATATTTGTATTTTCTTGATAAGAATCTATTTTTAAACATTTTATGCAATATAATATATTTTATCATGAGTAACATAACTCACCTGACCAAGATTATCAAAATTGTAGCGTTGATTTACCCACTGGTTTCTGGGATCAGATTCGCAATCCGTTCTATTTTTAACATGCCTGATATCAGGTCCCTCGCAGTAGAACAAACTACCCTTGAACAACTATTAGAGATTAAAATATCAAACTGTATTATTGTGCCATCCAGAAAAAATTCAAAGTTTTGAATCATAGTCAGATGATTGAACATGTGTCTTATTTAAATACATTTTAAAGCATTTTTTGCTAAAAATAACAAACAATTAATTAAAAAAAAATTATAATCATTCTTAAAAAATCAAAGAACTAAAGGAATAATTATGAAAAGCAGAAGAAACATTATCATATATCAGAGCTTCCTAACCTTGCTTCCCAAGTATGGCATTATTATAATTATTTAAATAAGCTAATTAATTATTAATTATGTTGTAATTAAACATTGTGGAACTAGGGTAGGTGATACCGTAGGAATGCAGCACGAAACCTAAAAACAAGTCATTCTTTGACATTATTTTTTTGAACAATAACTGATAGCATACATTGATCTTACGCAATTAGACTGGATTTGTCCTGATTAAAAAAAAAAAAAAAAAAAAAAAAAAAAAAAAAAAAAAAAAAAACTAAAAAATTTGCCTAGAATAGAGATCATGGACGTGTGCACATTGGAACCTTTATTGTATATGATGCATCTTAGAGTAACAGAGAATAGTAAAAGAGTGGTATTGATTAATATGCTTCAATAAGACGTGGTGGCTCAGGGTATCATCTCTTTTTAACCTAAATGCGGGTTAGTTCCATCAAAAAGTCCTGCACGAGGGCAAATTTCGCCCAATACTTAATCCAGGAGCTCCATTGTCTTCTGGATTGGGTTCAAAATTACAAGGCTATGGAGTTGAGCATAAGTAGTCGTAAATCCGAAAAATTTAGCCGGTTGTTCAACATTGGTAATAAAATAAAATGAAATCTTCAATGGAGAGCAGTGGTGGCCCAGGAGATATAGCATTCACCTTCCAATGAGGTGAACCAGGTTCAAATCTCAGTGATGGCTGGGCGATACAATTGCCACATCTATCTCGTACCGACCACCGTGCCAAAGTGAAAAATATACTCAGTGGTGGACGGATCATGGGTTAGAGTCCCCTTGCCGTCAGGCAAACAGTGGAATGTTTTCCTCTCCATGTAACTTCAAGTGCGGGTTAGTTCCATCTAAAAGTCTCCCAAGAAGGCTCCCAATACTTGATCTAGGAGTTTCCTTGTCTTTTGGATTGTGTTCAAAATTATAATTATTGGTAGTTCTAAACTCAAAATTGGGTCTGCTGTTCAACGACTGGTTGTAAATTTAAAATAGGCTTCTATGATTGGATATTGCCATGGATATTCACTGATTGATTGGATATTGCCATGGATATTCACTGATTGATTGGATATTAACTGGGTATTCCAGATATTGTCATTCAGTATTACTTAGATCTAACTCTACTAAGTATAATATATACTTAAAGTATATTAAGTATAATATATACTTAATGTAATTATCTAAGATGCTAAAATCAAAGAATCTACAGGTAAACTTTTAATATACTTAAAAATTGATCTACATTTCTTTTAATATGCTAAAAATATTCCCAAAAAGGTTTTAAAAAGATTTTAAAAAGGTTACCTGTACGCCTAAAATACCAAAGATGATGAAGAAAGTGCAACAGATGAGCACAATGTTTCCGATGGGTCTAAGAGAGGATAATAGAGTCTGGACTACTAGTTTGAGTCCTGGAGCCCTATTGATGACTCTGTAATAAAATGAATATTTCAATGACGTCATTCTTATTAACACCAAAACCTGTTTGATTTCCAGTTGGAACTTGAAGGCGTTTCTAATAAGGTATTTTCCACTCCTCTCTGTTTCCTCTCACAATCAAACAGGATTTGGTGGTTTCAACCGCTTCCCTGATAATCCCGAGTTAACTCAGGTATGTAGGGGAGAGTGGGGTCAATTGTAACATTTTTTACTTAGCTATTTTTAACTAACAAAAAATCCAATATAGTATTAGTATTAATTGACAGACGAGTAAAGTAGACTATCCTCTACCAGAAAAAAAACCTTATTTTAAATGTTATTATATTTATTATTAACAATTTTTGACAGTCGTGCACTTGTTACAATTGTCCCCACTTACGGGGTCAATTGTAACAGTTCATAAATTCAACTAAAACATAGTTAATTATACATATTATCATAGTTGTGATATATTTTTTTATTGATCAAAATAGTAGTGATATTTTAGGAGTAAAAATAATAATGAGCAGAGACCTAAAGGGTTAAACTTTTAACTTCAAGGGGTTAAAAATTTTAATTTATGCTGTGAAAGGTGACAAATAAAATAATGCACATGCATCATAATATATATGATATAGGTTATGATATAGGTATTGCTCATTAAACAGTTGATTTTCTTAAAAAAAAAAAAAAAACTGCTCAAAGAAAGAAAAGAAAAATTCGGTGAAGTAAATAAAATCTCCCGGTCATTGAACGATATTGAAGAAAAAAAAAAATAAAGGAAAAATACAATGAGCAAATTTATATAAATAAAAAAAACACAGCATTAATCAACTAGTGGTATCCGTTCATCGAATTCTATCACAGATAAAATTCTGGAAAAGGAGTAATGTAGCGTAATTACCACTATAAATATTAAATACCAATTCACTAGTATATAAGACGCGTTAACTTGATTCTATCTAGGTGTACCTTTTGATAGATGAAGGTTGACATGGTCTAAGATTAAATACCTTCAAATCTATTTCAAAGACTAATATTTAACTTTTTTTCATTTGTCCAAGATAACTTGGGATAGTAAACTGATGGTAAATTAATTGTTTTTTACACATAAAAAAATTGAAATTTCAACTTAAAACTTGTGTATTATGTTTTCTTTTAGTTCCTTGTATTTATTAATGAAATAAAAATATAAGTTGATTTTTTTGTATTTTTTTTCTTCAAAAAAAAATGGTAAGGGAAGCTGTCAAACAAGCCTCGCTCATTAGTGATTCGCCAGATTTCAATATTTTTGTTTTTTTTCTTCCTTACTTCAAGAATTAGCGATCTCTAATGCATAGTTTTTTTTATACCTCATTTATGACAAGGATTCTGAAAATATACAATAAGGGTGGTAATTACGGAACACCCAGCATAAATAATTTAAAACCTTGTTTAATATGGGATAACCTAATTGAGTGATTGAAATAATTCTTCACCTGAGTGGTCTGAGTGATCTCAGAAGTCGGAAAACACGAAGGATTCCGAATATCCGGGGACTTCCGTCTGCGATAAAAGAGAGGCAAAAGTCCACCAGGGAGATGATGACCAGAGATCCGTCCATCACATTCCATCCACTCTTGAAGTAGGCTCTGTCCCCGTACCATAGACCCTTCGCAATCACCTGCGGAAAATAACAAATTGATTTATATTGTGTACAGTGCCCAAATAACTAAACGGACTACCCAGAATAACTTTGGATCTAATGACTGGATCTTCACGGTCTAGGACTCCATCTTAATGGTTCCAGGGGGTAACCTCAAATATGCTAATTAATTGGAGCAAACGATATTTACAAAACAAGGCACAGAAACTCTGAATAAACATACCTTTTTTTTTGACTGATTTGGATCTCTGACCTCCAAAATATAAGGAGTAGCAGCAATTTGGGTAATATGGTTCCAGTAGTTTGGTCAGGAAAGCTGACCAAAGTTTTGAACCCTTAATGCTAATTTTACTTTGCGAGTATTTTAACATATCTTGAGAACTTTTTAAGCGAATTAAAAAATGTTTGCACGCAAATATAATATTCCTTTTTTTCCAATGATAATCCCATATAAAATATAACTTTTAGCAAATATTTATTATTTTTTATTATTTTAATTAATAATAAAATAATGGAAAAAATTTTCAACTGCAAGGTATAAATTCTTTACATCATTTTGAAGAATGCAATTTTAAATGGCAAAATGCAAAATTTGAGTGAAATCGGTCGAATAGAACTTTGAAAAAGAAATCGTAATTCGATTTTGATCGTTACGCTGAAATACTCACAAAGTAAAATTAGCATAAAGGGGCTCAAATCTTGAACAGCTCTCCTCACACTTAAACACTATTGGAACCTTATTTCCGAGATTGTGGCTAACCCCTATATTTTGGGGATCATATATTCTAATCGGTAGAAAAAAAGGTATGTTTATTCAGAGAAAATAAGTTTTTGTGTCTGATTTTGTAACTTAAAATATCGTCTGCACTTTGTAACTTAAAATATCGTTTGCAATTTAAAATATCGTCTGTCTTTGTAACTTAAAATATTATCTGTAGATATCGTTTGCTCTAATTAATTACCATATTTGAAGTCCCCCCCTCGAGACAATAAGTTAGAGTCCTAGAACGTGAAGATCCGATCTTTAGATCAAAAGTTATTCAGGGTGGTTTGTTTATTTTTTTGCGCCATGTGCGTTCAACGCTTATTTTAAGACAATTAGATTAAATACATTCGACTTACATTAAATCTTTTTTATAAAAATAAAAATAAATGTGGAGCTAGATAGTTTCAATGTTTATTCCATAGTTATCTAAGTTCTATATTCAAGCTTAGAAAATTGTCTTTAAAATTAATAACAAATTTCAAGACTTTCTTTTTCTTGTTAAGGAGGGAGAAAATTTTGGTTCACATGAATGAAATTTTTTTTACAAACCAATTTTAGTCAGGAAGATAAAATTTCGATTTTATCCAACTTCATTTAATAGTAAAACTTTCATTTAATGAAGCAAGTAATATGATTTCCGTTTTTTATTCCTCTATTTTTTTCTATAATACTTCCCTAAATATTGATAATGTTGAGACTTGCTACTTAACTATCAACTTAAAAATGAAATTTAACATACTTATTTGAAAGATAAAAAAAAAAAAAAAAAGGAATATAATGTTGAAATTATGCATATTAAGGAAAAAACCCTGCTCCAACTATGCTAAATTAACCTGTAAGCCAGATAAAATGATTTAATAGAATATCTTTCAAGTATAAATTCGTTAGTAACAATTGATAATTTATTTCGCAATAACTATAATAATTAATTGTTTTTATTTGTTTACTTAGAGTAAATGTTACTGTGAATGATCGAAATTGGTGTTTGTTGACTTCTACCGGTGAATGTTGACAACTACATAGTTGCTTTGGAAAACGTCCGAAATATATACTAGGTCTAGTTAAACCCGGTATGCCCTACATGAATGTTTTTTTAAGTTTCAGTGCCACTGCCCGGTATACATTTGCCCGGTATACTCTACACAGATTGCCACTGCCCTGTATGCATTTTACCGATACTCCGAAAGCTGATGTTTCTCTTAACCTATCCTCCGCAGATATTAAAATATCAAATCTATATTATATAAAACGCTAATACGTACGTATGTATGTATGTATCAATAAAACCGATGATATTTCTTTTATCGCGCTGGCAACAGTTTTAATTTTTAATTGATTGCATTCGGCGCGCAAGGGCACGTAGTGAGCAACCAGATAACAATAACCAGAGTGAGCATTATCAGGTTGTTCAATTCAGATTCATGCACTAAAAACATGACAATATTTAATTTAAACTCAATTAGGAATTAATTAATTAATTGAAGTGAGAATGCTTTAAAAGGCCGCTGTTGAATTGATATTTTTCTACTGGGAGCTACCTAAACGTCTAAAAAACGTTTAAGTGTTTGTATTGAATGCATTGAATTTTTTTATATTTCGCGTTTATTTATGCATTGAATTTTCACGCTTT
>NC_092206.1:9895532-10021129 GCF_043381705.1 Parasteatoda tepidariorum
TATTCTAATACCAGCATATTTCAGCATAACTCGTGAGAATATCTTTTGTGATGTAACTCTTTCAAAAGTACATAAAAATGGTTGCCATCAGGCGTGTACACGTAGATTTATTAAATACACCTTGTGCGCCACCTAGGAACCAAATCTAGAACCCGACACTCGAAATTTTTGCTCTGTTACAATCGTACCCTGTTACAATTGACCCCACTCTCCCCTACACAAAGGTCCAATCAATAGGTAAAAAAAGTATTTAGAGTGTAATTTTTTTAATATACAGCTCATGTACCTAATGCTTTATCATAAACAGTGTAGTTTTTAACCAGTGGTCTAAGATTCAAAAAAGACAAAACTAAAGGCGTTTTTCAATGTGAAATTGCAAGGTAGGGTTACGAATATGATAACCATATCATTGCAGGACAAAGGCCATTATCAATCAATTTCGTTCCCCGAAATGGAATTGTCAAATTCACTTGATATTTAATGCTCAATACTTATTCAACCATAATTTTATAACTTCAGAAGTGTTTAGATAATGTGATTTCTCATACTTCTAAATGAAGTTTAATTATTTTAGACGCTTGAGGGACCGACTATAAATTACAAACGGAAAATAGTGTTTTTGAAACGAAGTGCCAAAAAATGTAGAAATAAATTTATAACTTGTAACAATTATTTTGGTTATTATAATGCCAAAATTCGCGATCGCAACGCTTGAGTACACCCTCTAGCGGAGCCTGAAAATATCAGTCATTCATTTATTAAGTTTTCTTTTAGTTCTATTAGAATCATTGGCAGAGTCAGACGCCATTTTCTTAGCAGCAAATAAGAAGCAAAATTTACCTAAAGAAAAGGTAGAAGAACTTGAAAAAAATCTCCAGAACATTGGTAAATCTTTCAGAAACAGAACACGCCAAACATTTGAAGAAAAATTTCTCAATATTTTCAAACTTCTATTATCAGCAAACTTGCAACTGATAACTTCCGATTTCGGGATCGCATACTGTTACACATGTGTGTAGTACGTTAAAAAATTTTTTTTTGTCTTTTATTCATTACAAATTAAAGAGAAGTCAACATTTCTTACTTTATTTCAATGAATAAATATGATATCAGAACGTGTAGAACTGCAATAGTTGTAGAATATTTTTTTTATTTATAGAATAGTATATATTTCTGTATCTTTATAGTTCGGAAAACAACAATAAAGAATCATCCGAATTACTTGAAATAGAACTTGAATTTTTGTCTATTATTAATAAATTTTGATCGTTTTCTTATTAAGTATTTTTTAGTTTTGAAAGAATAATTTAAACTAGAATTCAGCCATTCCATTTTTAAGCTACATATTCAAATTCATATCGAGATCTTAGAATTATAAAATTTTGCTGTTATGTTATCTAAAAGTAATGAAGGAATAATCTATGTATATATTATTTCAAAATAAAATTTTCAAACGAAGAACATTTCATTTGGAATTCTCCGGATTTATAAAGCAAGTAAGTGCTATGATTTTTATAATAAAAAAATTGCTTGTAAAATTTTTTTTTTCTATTTTGATGATAGTTCTCTGCGGAATGGTTTTTTAAGTCTGATTAAGAACTATAAGATTAAAAAAAAGAAACAATATAAAAGTTTTTTTATTTCAATATCAGGAAAAAAAATAAACAACTGGGAGAAAAAAAAAAGGATAAAATTTTTTTAAAAAAATCCGGAAAATAAAAGATATAATCTTTTCATCAGGCCACATGATTATATCCGCTTTTATTTTCCGGATTTTTCGAAAAATTTTTTTTTCCTTTTTTTTTTCTTCTCTTTTTTTCCTCCGAGTTGTTTGTTATTATTTCTTTTTTATTATTATTTCTCTCCCCCCCTTTCTTTTTCTTCATATGTCTGTAATTTTCCTTTGTTTTATCTTCATTTTGAACTTATCTAATGAGTTCTGTTTACTGACAGCTTATGCGCAATAAATGAAACTCATTGTTTTTCGTAATTTTCTTCTTGTTTTTTTGTATTTATTTATTTTGTTTTATATATATATACATATACCGTGTTTCAATGTAGGAAAAATTACTCCAGGTCTGAAAGCTACATTTCTTCAAAAAGCAAGCTGCTATATTTTTTTAATTTTAAGCTATGTTTAGCTATATATAATCTTTTTTTGAACTATGATCAATGAAACGATCATAAAAAAACTGATTTGTATGAGTAAANTAGCATAAGAAAGAATATAAAACATTTTTCTTTTTTAAATTTAATAAGCCACATTAAAGACGCCTCCAGAGCAACTGAATGACTGTTGATATAGAAATCGCATGAATTCGTCTCACACAACAACGCCCCCTATAATTCGTTGCGATCGCGAATTGCACAAAATGTCGCATACCTAGCTGTTAAAACTACTAGATTTTATTTATTTGTTATTTGAGTGTATGTAAGTTGTAAGCTAGATTTACTTATTTGTAATTTGAGTATATGAAAGTTGTAAGTTGGAATTTGTATGATTGGTTGCTATGGCGATATTATAGAAAATTTTTTTGAGCAAATAAAAAGTTTTATGTTTCTTGTAAAGTCAGTCAAAATTATTTTATTTTAGTTAAGTTGGAGTTTTTTTAGTAGAGAAAGACAGAATATTGAACTTTCTGGTAGAGTCTCTTAACATTTGTCATGAACAAAGACGTGATTTTAAGTAGAATTTCTAATTTTATGTATTAATGATATAATAGAAGATCATTAGAAGCTCTTTTACACGATTATGCAACCAGAGTTTTGCTGACATAAAATCAGAAGAAACTGAAAAATTGGCAGGCGTTAAAGCCGAATTCCAAACATTTTAAATAAATAAAGAAGAACTTCAAAACTATTAGAAGTTATGCTACAGTCTAATACTATTACAGAGAGAACAATTTGAAAATTAAAGTAAGTCAATTGATGATTATTGTAATAACTTTTATGAAGTTGAAACAATTTTTCTATTTAGCTTAGATAAGATCGATTTTTAATAATTTGCCCAAAGTCTACTCGAGTCAAAAACTAGACATCCGGGTAGACTATATTTGAGGGTGCCCCTTGATTCTCGCCAAGTTGTGATAGCGGTTGATCGCCAAGCTGGACGATGTTGAAACTCAATCGCGATTCTGATTGGTTTAGATTTTAGCGTTATTTTTAAATGTTCAACTGTATATGTAATTTCAGAGGTCTGTTAGTTCTACGTTGGATACCGGCTGGTAAGGTTACTTTTGCTTCTGGTCAATAAGATCGAAAGTATGTGTGCAGTCATAAAAAGGGACTTTAGAGAAAAATGTCACCGCCAGTCCGGTACCACAGACGCCATTTTCGATTAGTATTTCACTGAATTTAGGTGAAGATGAAGGTACACAGATTCTATTCATGATACATTTTGACAGTATCTAACTGCCATTAGAGAATTCTGCGCTCCTAAATCTGAGGATATTCAATCTTGATGAAGAAGTGAGTTGTTTTTTTCCTTTTCTTTCTGTGCTTACTCCATAATTTTTGTTTCGATTCCAAAATGCATTTTATTGTGTTTATTAATTTTGCTTATATTGGGTTCATTGTAATTTTATAAAGTTTTGGCCGATGTGTTGTTGAAATTTTCCAATGTTTTATTGAAATATCATAATATTTTAGCCGCCATTTTTGCTACCACGGTGTTCCACGCAAACAAGAATGGCGCCAAACATAAGTCGCCAAGGGGCACCCTCAGGTATATTTTTACCAATTGATGATTATTGTAATAACTTTAATGAAGTTGAAACAATTTTTCTATTTAGCTTAGGTAAGATCTATATTTAATAATTGCCCGAAGTCTATTCGAGTCAAAAACTAGGCATCCAAATTTTTTGTCCCGATGTTCATTTTCTTGTAAATCTTTCGTTGAGACACTTTTGTGACTTGAATTCAGATAATATTTTAACTAGGGTGACATTAACGATTTTTAGTTATTTACGACAGCCTCCTGTCACATTGATAATTTTCGTAAATTACGAAGTTGATTAGCGCGCATGTTGACTGAGTTTGATTGCGATGCGTTTGAAAGCATTGAAAATCCTTCCCACAAACAAAATGTTCGTGGGAAGAGTCGATATCGACAATGTCAACCTTCATCTATGAAAAGGTACCCCACCGCAGAATCGAGTTCACATGTCTTATATACTAGTGAATTGGAATTATATTTTTGTAGTGGTAGATACACTACAGTACTCCCCCATCAGAATTATATCTGTGATAGAATTCGATGAACGGATTCCACTAGTTGATTCATTGTTGTTTCGTGATATGCCGGGAGAGCTGTATTAAGATCACCGTACTTGTTGCGTGCTGATTGTGAGAGCTGTATTAGGTTCACGGTCGTGATCGCTCCTGTGTTGCCTTTAGCAATCGAGTGTATGCAGGCCGACGTTGTGTTTGATCGAGACTGAGTAGCGACAGTGCGAGGAGGTGGATAATGTTGCAGTCATAAGTAGCAAGTCAACTGTCTAATGTGAACCATCGAAGTAAGCTTGTTCAGATCGAAGTGGGCGTTACTGCCAAGGTAGGCGTGTTCCTATCGAAATGGGAGTTTTTTGTCAAGGTGGGCATGTTCGTACACATCCGAAGGTCACCAATGTGGGGGTGAGAAATTATAGAGAATGTCAACCGTCATCTATGAAAAGGTCACCCACCGTAGAAATGAGTTAACATGTCTTATATACCGGTGAATTGGAATTATATTTTTGCAGTGGTAGATACACTACATGTTCAAAAGAGTTATTTATATTGTTCTACACAACTCTCTCCAAATTCTCTCGTTTAGTTATAAATGAATATTACCAAGGATTGTTATTATATTACCTGTTAGCAGGAGGAAACAGGAAAATTGAATAATTCTCTCTTCTTTTTATCCAGCCTTTTGGTTCAATTATCCAGCAAATCTAAAAATTAAATATTTTAAGTTTTAAACATGAAACCTTGCAAGTGAAAGGATTATAATTACCTGTTTGAAAGAAAGCACCCTGGTAGTTTTTGAACTGTTGTAGCTAAATCTTGATGGTTTTATTTTTGAAAGGTAAAATAAATCTTGCGGTAAGGTTTTGCAGAATTCGTTTGTACCAGGTCATAATAATTGGTGGCAAGTATATCGAAAATAATAAAAACTAAATCTGAATATTTGTAGCTATTTTTAGAATTGGAAATAAAACTTTGGACTCAGTTTTAAGAATCTTTAAGCTTTTATTTCGCATGCAGTTAGTCTTAGTTATTAGTTAGTTTTTATTTTATGTTGTCTTCCCGTATCCTCAAAGAAAGAACATTCCCCAAATTGAAGGTTTTAGCATTAGAATTCGTAAAGCAGAATATAAACTATTGTTAAAATTTACTTTATGCTATGAAGAGAAATCAAGAAGCTGTTTTCAAGACATTTTGCTGGAAGAAATTAATGTTCGATGTTTACAAACGACCCGTAAATCAAAATTAAATTATTTGGTTTGTCACTTTACAGTATTCGATCCATTATAGGCTCTTCAGGTAATTTCGTTACGAAATTATATTGAAATAAATGGACATAAAAATAATGACTGCAATGATATTTTATTCATTTTGTAATAAACTTTTTAAAATGGCGAAAAAGTAACTTAAAATTGTTTTGTTAATTGGGTCAGATTTTGTTAGCCAGATTACCTACTTAATAAAATAATTATTTCGGTACAGAAAAGTACCTTCATTTTTAATAAAAATAATAAGGATAAATATCGAATAATATTCAACTGTTAACTTTTAATAAGTATATATATCGATATACATTTTTAAAAATATTATCAAAAATTAAACAAACATACCTTTTAATGTTTGAAAACTATTTCAGATTTTGCTAGCCAGGTTACCCACTCAATAAAATAATTATTTCGGTACAGAAAAGTACCTTCATTCTTAATAAAAACTAATAAGGATAAATATCGAATAATATTCAACTGTTAACTTGCTACAGTTGAATTTTATTCGATATTGTAAAAGTTGTAAAATATTATAAAATATTGTAAAATGTTACAAAAGTTGAACTTTTAATAAAGATATATCTCGATATACATTTTTAAAAGTACTATTATCAAAAATTAAACAAACATATCCTTTAAGGTTTGAAAACTATTTCAGTAAATATAATAATAATACTGAGTAAAATATCGTGTGTCCACTAATAACAAAGTGTAATTTGTCAAGTCATGTTTGCAAAAAGTTTGAAAGCTATCCAGTTTAAAAGAGAGCGAAAAAGGAAAAAACATTGATATATAACATGATAGCATTGGTTACTTACCTTTTCTGTAATCACACACTGATCGTTTTTACATTCAATTTCTTTTGGAATAACTATTTCTTCTGGTATGGCAAGCGGTTCCACACCCTCCTTATCTTTGGCCGATGTGACACACCTAGCAGAGTTCTGAGGACTAGGATATAAGCTCGCACTTGCCAAAGAGCTCTGCCTGCTTAGAGGTTGGTCACCACTGGTCAAAGAGTGATGCCTGCTGCTTCCTGTTGCTCTTGTCTCCGTAGAGTCCCTTCTTAGAGTCCTGCTGCAGCTACTGTCCATCGGGAGTGAATCTTGGCTTCTTAAAGAATACTGCGGACTGATGTCCTTGTGAGTCAGATGGACTTCAGTGTCCTTTAAGATTGGCCCAGTTGTTTTGTTTTTGAGAAGAGGTACTCCTCCGTTGCAATGTCTGTGATTCAGAACATGCAACCTGCAATTGAAAATAGAAATAGCTCCAACTCAAGCGACATTATGTATTTCTACTTGAGGAAAACGAAATCAAAGGGTTTTCTAAACTAAAGTCTGAAGCAGAAAATAAGGAGGAAACAAGCAAAATAAAAAGCGAAAAGAACATTGGAATGCCTTTGGATGGTGTCATTATTTTTACACGAAAAAGAAAACACCAAAAGATTGGAATATGTGATTCTGCTGAAATCAGATAACCCTTACTCAATAACCGAAACTCTCAAACGTTTGGTTTTCATAGAAT
Organism: Parasteatoda tepidariorum; assembly: GCF_043381705.1. NCBI lineage: Eukaryota > Metazoa > Arthropoda > Arachnida > Araneae > Theridiidae > Parasteatoda > Parasteatoda tepidariorum. Next base: position 9,902,546 of record NC_092206.1, read on the forward strand.
TTTTAGTTTCAACTTTTCAACTCAACAACTTCAAACTTTTAGTTTTCATTCATTTTTGATAACATTTGTTACCAGAGACAGCACTGTAAATAATTACTCAGTTTTACATTTTTCTCTTTGGTTTCCGGAATTGTTTTTGATGTGTATTTGATTAGCTGATTTCAAATATGCAGACAGTGTTTTTCTATCAACAGTTCTTTTCTAAAGATACCACATAAAAATGCAAAAAATACTCGGTTTTATAAACCTCTTAATCCAATAGAAGAAAAATTTCTTCTAGCTGATAATTTCAAATATTTTCAAATTCTATTTGGTTTGCTATTCACAAAAATTGAATTTAATTTTCTTCGTTATTCTTGTTTTAGAGTTTTATAATACACCGAATTTACTCTGTACTTGTTTAAATTCTAAATCATAAGAGTAGAGTTTATAAATAAAGCTTAAACATTTTTATTCCGAAATCAGAAAATATAATCAGATATGAAAAACACCGAAATACATTAAAATCAAAACATTGGCCAGTATATTGAAAATTCAATAAACATATATAGCAATAAATACTTCCCGGGACTGCGAAAATCACATATTGCCCAAATTGTCAACGTTAAATCTGTATTTTCTAAAGTAGATCTTATAGAGAAAAACTGCTTACGTATTTGAAATTCTAAAGTCACGAATGATTTAAAACTTTCTGGCACCAAATTGTTTGTTGACGATAAAGTGATCGCAGTAAACACTGTTGCTTAAAATGAATCCTTAAACTTTATTGTTTCAATTTATAATAATATTAATTATATATTTTTTTATTTAGTTATCAATTAGTTTGAATAACTTATTGAAGTTTACTGAAATATAAGTTTTACCGAAAGTAAATCTTTGTTTACAACAGTGCTTCTGCCAGATAAAATAAAGGGACGGTTTAGTGCATTCAAGACACATTTTTCATAACGGTGATAATTTAACTATAATTTCCTGTTCCGAATTCGCTCTAGTTTACAGCATTAATGAAATTCGTGTCGTTTTTCAACCGAAAACAGTTGAAAATGTGGAAAACAATTTGAAAAATCACCATATTGCCCCAAGACCTTCAAACCCTAGGCCGGGACTGCCTGGTTGGCAGGTCGCTAAACTCACTTTCCTGAGAACGGGAGTTCGAATACAGCCGGCCGAAGACTCCCCGTGTAGTAAATGGTGACTGGTGCAAGTTAAATCTGTCGAATCACAAAGTCCACCCTGTTCCTATAACAAATTATAACTCTGGTAGTACTGAATTGGAGATGGATCGTTCTCTGATGCTGGGTAAAATTGCGATATGTGGATGAATGGATGTATGAACGGGACCGTCCTATAAGCGGGTGTGGCATATGAGTGTAGCAGAAGTTTAATTCTTGCCCATAGATGGCGCCACTGAAAAACAATTGCACCCTTCTGCCTTAATGACTGGCGACAACAACAGCAACCTTCAAAGGCTTTAGACGTCAAATTTTGAAGAAACTTACAAATTGCATTGAACTAAATGCATGTCTAACTGTAAAGAAAATTCTCACTTTAGTATTATTAGCCAAATGATTCTTCCTTACCGAGCGGCATTTTTGTTTCCATTTAAGCTCTTTAAGGCATTTGTGTAAATCATTTCTTCTTCTACCGTGAATAATTCTTCGTCATCATAATCTTTCAACTTAACTTTGGGATAATTCTCCTCTTCTGCTTCACATTCCTGGGACAATCTTCTGGATGTAGTCTGCGAAAAAAATATAAAGGAATTGAATCAGTTTTTAAACGAACCCTAAAAATTAAAGTAATACTTTTTTTTCATATTTAAAATATTATTTAGAAAAGCTTTTCGTATAAAATTTTGAGATTTGGCAGACTTCGGGCAGATTTTGACTTTTTATTTTCGTAGGTAAAAAGTATCAATTCAAATATCGTAGATATTTTTGAATGAAAAATACTTTATACTTTTGTCTGCTAAACTTTTCCACCCGTATGGGAAATATACGTCCCAAAGATTAAACTTTATTCCCTAATGGATGAACAGGTCCCAATTTTGCAAGGGTATTTATGTTTTCAGGGTTTTTCAGGCATTAGGGAATAAAACTATGACTAAAGAAATTTGGCAACATTCTCATATTCAAAATGGCGGACTTCTGTTTGCGAGCTCACCAGTCGTTTTAATTTACGTATTTTTTGAATTTCGAGCTAAGTACAACGATATTTTTGTCATATTTTGGGTAAAATAGTCATCGTTGTTCTTATAAGGTAATAATTGTATCTATTTAGTATCAGATTTAATTTTAAAATCCAATCGTACAACCTTGGTCCCAATCGTACAACCTTGTACTTATCAGTGGGAAAAAGAAAAACTGTTATGTTTTTTCCCCCACCTAAACCCCCCAAAAACCACATTTTGGCTTGATTTCTCGAAATTTTACAAGTTTTATTTCGCTATCTAAAAGCTGTAGAACAATGAAATATTTTTTAGCTACAGGAAAAGAACATTAAAATGAAGTACGTTCATGGTATTAGAACAAAGTTTAATATTAGTATTTCAATAAAAAAAATTGAAATTTGACATTTTTATACATATTTCTCAGACTTTGAAGGTTGTGCGTGACATATAAATTTTTTAAAATATATTTAAAAAAATATTTTTTTAATCATTATTATGTTAAGAAACTTATAAACATAATTTGACATAAATATTTTTTAAAATTATTCTTCCCAAATTCCAGATGTTAAAGCACAAAATATTTTTTGCTATTAAAAAGTTTTTTTTTGCTATTGCTGAACAAAAATATCTATTATTTGGCCCACCGTAATGAAGTAGAGAATTTTCGTGTTTGATCTCGTAACTTAAAATATCGTCTGCCTATTGAGGTCATACCGATAAACAAAAAGTTTGAGTCCTGGTACGTGAAAAAACCGATTATTGAATAAAAAGTTATTCTTTTTTTTCGAGTCACTTCCGTACAGTTTGAGATAGTTAGTGAATAGAAAAGGAAATACCTTCATTGTTAAACTGACACTTTCTGTGGAGGAATTAGGAACTGTATAATTTGGCACATACATGAGGATATCACTCCCGATGCTTGTTCGTTGACTTCTTGACAAATGACTACTCGAATCATGAAGACTCGAAACAGTCTGCAGAAATACAACAACATGCTTTGAATTGAAATAGGATACAGTAAAACACACATCCACACAAATAATTGAAAAGATAAACAAAAATATTATTTCGCTACGCGTTGGAAATAAGATAAAGTAATTGTTGCAGTTATTCTGGTACATACAGTCGAACCCCGGATTAACGAACCCCTATTTACCGAATTTCGTGATTAGTTTTATGAAATTAATGAAGTAGATATATATGAATAGCGACTCTGACACAGAAGTCGATGATAATGAATCTCCAGTGAAAACTGTTAGAGGCGAGGGGGGCACATGTGAACACTTTTTTTTATTTCTTCATTTTTTAAAAAATATCAATTTCTCACAGTAACGAAGTCTATATCTTTAAATAGTCTTTTCTTTGTCTTATGGAATTTTTTGAGATTTTTCAATAAAATATTTCTTTACTTTATGATATTTTAGTAAAATAACTTCAATTGTTCACATGTGCCCTTATGGGGGGCCCCTTTAGGGGGGCACACGTGAACTTGCCTGGGGCACATATGAACGATATTAAAAACACAAAGCAATCATCATATTTAGAAGAAAAAAATCTTTAATATAACAGATTTAGATGCACATTATACTAAAGGGGTTGTTGCTTATTATGTGAATTTATAGGGTTTATTTGGTTATGTGAATTATTGGGTTAATTTCGTCAATTGGGTTTTTCGCAACTTCATGTTCGTAATAATGGGGTTCGTTGTAATGGGACTTTTTTCTTCTTCTCTGATACTCTTTCATGCTTTTTTTTCATTTTTTTTATCTTTTCATTTTTAGCTTTACCAATTCTATTTTTCTCAGGTGTATCAGTTAATATACGTGATTTTTCCTTTTCGCGCTTTCGTTTCTTTAAGTTACTTACTTCTCTCGGAAATGATCGGATTGATTCTGATGTAGGACAAACACTGATGGCACTACTGTTAAGATCATTGTCAGCATTTTCTGCCTCACCATTAGTAATCATAAATTTTTAAAAGAAAAAATTAACAATTAATTAATTAAATATGGAAAATTAAATAATAGTAATTTTAAATGCATTTTTAAACTTATAATATCATGAAGATAATAATCTTAATACTATGTAGGGTATGTGAACTGTTCACATCTGCCCCAGATGTTTTGTTCGCAAGTGCCCATTATCTTTCTTAAACTTAACTTAAAAAATAACGAATTTTTTATTGAAAAAAAAAGAATAATAATTGTCATAATGAATGTTCATATAATGGTCTGCAATAGTTAATTTTAACTTATTAGCTGATTTATACTATGTTTTCACTTGAAGAAGCGAGTGGTAAAAGTATATACACCAGCTGATACAAAGAAATTGTCAGAATAGTACAACAAAATGGCACATTGTTCTGAAAGTTTTGCAGAGAGGTAGAGCTAAAATTGCCATCTATTGAAAATTTTTCAAGATTTTTTATTTAAAATCATATTGGTAAACCATACCATGTTCACATGCGCCCCCTCTCCCCTAAATTTTCTGATGCTTTGCACTGTTGGGAAACAGTGAAAACTTACCTAATGCAGCAAGATGTAAATGAAGAAGTATTTTCTTATCTTTATGATGTCGAAAAAGAACTTCTTAAAGTTAGAATCGAGAAAATAAGCAAACCTTACTCAGGAAATGCTTTAAAATTTCAAATTAATCAACGCGTAATCCCTGTATTTTAAGTTCCTGAATAAAAAGTTTAAGTTTTCTATTTATTTTGTGTATTTTCATACTAGAGATGTACAGATATTTCATAAGGTTAGTCAATCTTTTTCTAATTTTGCCCCCTATATTACGAATTATCTCCGATTTAGTAAATAATATTTTCGGTCCCTATGAATTCACTAAATTGGGGTCCGACTGTAGGTCTCTTGGAATTTGATTTATGGTAAGTTTGACATAACCAATGTTGGATTTTGTGAATGTTACACAAATTTGTTTGGATCAATAGGGAGGTATCGCAAATTTACGTTAGCTCCCGCACGTAAGATTTTAAGTAATTACGCATGCGCCTGTGAAAAATATCAAACTTACGTAAGTAAAAATAAGAGATTTCGCAAAAATCCGTAATTTTAAAGCGCTACCGTAGTGGAATATTGTTTTTAATTTTGACTATATCAAAACAAACATTTACAATGGACATAGATGATATCTTCATTCAACCAATTGTTGTAAGATCACACGATTCACTTCTAAATTTCATTAATATATTTCTTTAAGTTCGAAGGTAGGCTTCAACAGAAAGCAACATTTAGCAGCTATAAACAGCGTACTTGTAGCTTTGTCTTTGTAGCGTTAATCACACTAACATTACTTAAAGATACGTAGCATCTAAAACAGACGCGAGCATGCGCAGTTACTTCAAATCTTATGTACGGTAGCGTACGGCATCTAACGTGAAAGTGCGAATCTCCCTGATTTAATCAAAATTACGCAACCACTGCACTTGAAAATTCATAAAATTTCTTCTTTCGGTGGGATTACAAATCGATATGAAGCGGGTAAATCCAAATACATTAAAAAAACGTTTTTTAAACGTGAATGTGAAAATTCTTCACATTTATATATAAACCTGTTAATATGTGGGGTATGGCGTGCCATCAGTAAATTGCCACCAGTTTTCCTATTTCGGCCGGTGTGAACCAGTGGTAGTGAACTAAAGCAGAAATTTTTAAAACAGATAGAATTTTTATAAAACTTTTCTATATTCGTTCGTCCTTAAAAATATTATCAACTAAAATAGTAAGTATATCATGCTGAAAAAAACTAAGGCCAGAAATGATTATAATATATATCTATACATATTTTATTTTCATTTTATTCGATTCAAGCTATAAGCACAACTTTAAAGAGTTTGCTTCTTCGAGAAATTTGTTAACTGTTAAATTAGTATTTCACTTTTAAACCTAATCCACATTTTGCTGCACGCCGGTAAGTTTGGTCTCTGCTTTCCTTTATTTCGTGCTCTTTTTTTCCAACTGATTTTTCAGCGGTATCGAAACATATAAAGAATAATTTTTATCTTAGGATAATTCTTCTTTATTCAGAAATATCGCATTATATTATACCAAAAGATGTGTCTTGAGAAAGACTTTTGGTTTTTACCATTAATAAATTTCTATTTTATATTATTTTATATTTATATTATATATTAGTGTTTGTATAGATATGTATATGGGTCATTCTCACAAAAACAGTCATTTTCATGTCCCCAGTATATTTTATGTTTGTTTTACAACTTACGAAAATTTTTTTTTTAGGGAAAGTGTCCTTCGAAATGCAGGCTAACAAAAGAAAAAAAATAAAATTATCAATTTTTATTTTTTATTTATTTTAGGTAATTAACATATACCAATATGTCATTCCCTCACTTGTCCACACTGCTGATTAAAAAAAAAAATTCCTTCTGAAATAAATTTTTTCTTTTTACAAATTCGTATTTTTTATTTCAGAATATTGAAATATAGAATTCAGAAAATCAATTTTAAATTTAATTTCTGATAAAAATATTAACACAGCACTATTTTAAACTTTGTCCCCAGTGTTTCGCGTCATTCCCTCACAACAANCATCTAATATGGTGCCCTGAACTTTTAATTTTAATTTAGTGATGGTGGTGAAATAGAATTTTCGATGAAAGGTTTCTCCCGTGGTATGGTATCCTCTTAAGAGTAAAGTATCAAATTTGAAGTACAAATTATTTGAATCACATAAAGTGTATGCTATTTAAATTAAAGAGCGCGAGTAAAGTGTGTGGTCATAAAATGCCTTACCATGCCTTGATTCTTTTCTAGACGATTTTTTGACCTGCTTATGCTCTTCTTCATTATTAATAGACTCGTCGCTCCTTTTCCTTTCATCCTGTAAATCAAAGCAATTACAGGAGTATATATATATAGATAAGCTACAATGATTCAGCATCATATTTCTATTTATCGTCTGCAGATAATCAATGGGTAATGAGGACTCACCGATGTTTTGTCAATAGATTCGAAGGATACTCCAGGGACACTGAATGCCATAATAGGGGTGAGCCTATCCTTGAGGTCTCTCATTAAGGGCTCAAGGGTGTTGTTAGGAGAACCTTGAGGAGTAGCTGCTGTGTGCGTGATAATAGGTGGTGAACAAGCAGCCTCCTTACTGTCTCCTGGCTCAGGTGAATGTCTTGAATGACGATGACCTGCAACATGATGATACATGTCTTAAAATAATAAATAGCTTTAGAGGATTCCATATGAATGTAACAATATATTATTCGATTCATTAAGATTGCATCAATGCATTCTTTAGAAATCTTTACTTTTATAGGAATACATTATTTATAATACTTTTCTACAGCATGATTAATCTATTTAGAATTTCTTTCTGTAATGCGAATAAATTATTTAGAATATTTACTTGAGATCGAATACATTATTTAAGATTCCTTACAATATAAGAAGTACGATTTTTATAATTTTTTTAGAATAGTACGAATATATTCAGAATTTTTTTTACGATAGTATTAATGTATTATTTAAAATTTTTTTACGATAGAAGGAATCCATTATTTGGCGAATTCGTTATGATAGTACGAATACAATATTTACTAGAGTATGTATCAAAATTTTAGTGTGAACAAAAGGTGCATTTGAAATATTATTAGATTTCTACGATTTGAAATTAAGTCATTAGTAGTATGCAAAATAGTCGCTTGTAAACTTAAGTACTTTATAACGGCGAGGAAAACGGGGGATCCGTGAAAAAGTTGTCTTAATAAAATTGGTATGGGACTTATGAAATTCAAATGTGATTCAATGATACTAGAGTCATTGATTTCAAGTAAAATTCAATGGTTCCCGTCGAATAATAATTTCAAGTAGTTTTCCTTTTTGAGATAACTAAAACAAACAATAATTAATGTTTACTATAAACACAAAAAAAGAAGGCATAATAGACACAGTTTATTACTATTACATTTATAGTGAAAAAGTTTTAATTTACATTTTCATGCCTCTTTCCATTTTGAGAAAACTAGAACTAACTGCTGATAATGTTTATTATAAACACAGTTAAGATATAAATGTCGGGATAATTTAGGGCTTATTTTTAATCACATTCACTATGCAAATGTTTTCAATTAGAAATTTATGTATTTTCAAATTCAGAATACTATTACCGTAAGCGGAAGTTATTGTTTATTGCCGAAATAGGAAAAAAAATACAAGTAAAGAGATAGTTCATTCATAGCTAATATAACATGCAAAGTCACACCGTATTAAGAGGACGTTATACCAAGGCATAAACTTTTCATTGCAAATTTTCTTTCATCTCCATAAGTAGAATAAGTAGTAAAATTTGTAGTGTAGTAGTAATAAGTAGTAAAATTTGTAGTGTAGTAGTAATAAGTAGTAAAATTTGCAGTGTAGTAGTAATAAGTAGTAAAATTTGTAGTGTAGTAGTAATAAGTAGTAAAATTTGTAGTGTTGTAGTAATAAGTAGTAAAATTTGTAGTGTAGTAGTAATAAGTAGTAAAATTTGTAGTGTAGTAGTAATAAGTTGTAAAATTTGTAGTATAGTAGTAATAAGTAGTAAAATTTGTAGTGTAGTAGTAATAAGTAGTAAAATTTATAGTGTAGTAGTAATAAGTAGTAAAATTTGTAGTGTAGAAAAAGTGAGTTCAGACGAAGTAAGCCATGAAGTTTCAAATACAGAAAAGAAATTTTCAAAGTATCAAAATGAAAATAAATTATGAGAAGATAACTCAGCATTTTCCAATAGGGAAGTTCTTTTCTAATTATTTGTTTGCAATTTGATATTTTTAAAATTTCTTTTCAGTACTTGAAACTCCATGTCTTACTCTAGGTTTGCCTGAATTCACTTTTTCTATACTTTGATTTTACCGACCTGACTGTGCAGGGGTAAGGGAGCTGGCTTCGAATTGGAAAGGTTCTGGGTTCGAATCCGGGTCAAGGCATGGGTGTTTTTTTATACTCTGTATTATCTGACCTTATTATGGGAGCAACGTTGGCCCATCTAATATGGTGCCCTGAACTTTTAATTTTAATTTAGTGATGGTGGTGAAATAGAATTTTCGATGAAAGGTTTCTCCCGTGGTATGGTATCCTCTTAAGAGTAAAGTATCAAATTTGAAGTACAAATTATTTGAATCACATAAAGTGTATGCTATTTAAATTAAAGAGCGCGAGTAAAGTGTGTGGTCATAAAATGCCTTACCATGCCTTGATTCTTTTCTAGACGATTTTTTGACCTGCTTATGCTCTTCTTCATTATTAATAGACTCGTCGCTCCTTTTCCTTTCATCCTGTAAATCAAAACAATTACAGGAGTGCATAAAGAGAAAAGTCCGAAAAAAAAGAATACAATTGAATGAATTATTAACTGAAATTATTTAATTGAATAAAATTAACTTCTGTTAAATCAAAGTATCATATCATAAAGACTAATCAAATAAAAATCTGAAACAATAAATTGTAATAAAATAGAGTTATTCAATTCACTAATTGAAGGATGATACAATTGTACAAAATAATTTGACGCACTGTAAGATTCTATGTAAAATCTTAATTATCAGGTGATACTATACAGGCTTTATTATTTTTACGCGGCTGAAACCAGTTTACCACTTTACGTTCGTGTATCAATTGGTTATCATTGTTAAAAATAAATACAAATAGGAAGTATATAAAAAAGTTCCTAAATAAAAACCCACTAGGGTAAACTAGCCAGTGAAGGAACAATTAAGCTTCGCTTGCCTTTTAAAAAACCATATTAATTTCGAAATTCGTAATTTTAGTTAAATGACAGTGTCAACATATTTGCAAATTATGTAAAAAAATTGTAGAGAACTTACATAATATTGTTTTAAAGTTNTCTAATTATTATACTATACTAATATAATACCAGATATAATAAATATTCTACATTTATATAATATATCCTCTAATTTATCTAGTTGTTGAATTTATATGATATATCGTTTAATTTATCCAATTGTCGAATTTATATGATATATCGTCTAATTTATCCAATTGTCGAATTTATAGGATATATCGTCTAATTTAACTAATTGGTATACGAACGTAAACAAGTGCAAACTGGTTTCATTCGCGTAAAAACAACAAAGCTGTATGGTATCAACTGATAGTTAAGATTTTACGTAGAATCTTACAGTGTGTCTAATAATTTTGCCAGGGACTATATGTTAATAATGCATGGTATTCATTATTAAATCGAATGAAAACTAATATGAGTATTTTCCCCCCAATGGAATTGTTTTGTAAAAGAACTTACTTCTGCGGAGAACCCTTCTACAAGGATCGCAACTAGAAGATTGAAGAGAACGTAATTTCCGAACGTCATGAGAGCGACGAAGTACAATGCGGCCCAGTGAGAGGTCCTTTCCATTCCATTGAAAAGGACGATGTTCCAATCTTCCTGAGTTAAAATCTGGAAATAATAGTAGTCTTTTCAGCAAAAAAAAAAAAAAAAAAAAAAAAAAAAAAAAAAAAAAAAAAAAAAAAAAAAAAAAAAAANAAAAAAAATTAAAAAAAAGTATTTAACAGCAGCCGTCGCCATAGCAACGCATGCAATGACGACGCATGCGCCCTGTTTTCTATTACTCTTTAACGTAGCTGAAAAGTGTACCATAGCATAGAATAGCATAGCCATCTAACCCAAAACAACACCCATTCTGCCAATGGGTAATAAAATTGAAGAATAGTATCTACAAGAGTTGCTCAAATGAAAAGTGGCCGGATTTAAACTTGCCGCGACCCTAATATGTTCAAATTCATTTTCCATGCATCTTGAGCAAACTAATATTTTTTTATTGTTGGTTTTTAGACATAAAATTAATAGCTTTAGATAATATTATTTTGTTATTGAATATATTATTTATATTAAAAAAAAGGAATAAAAAGGCGTAGCGAAACAGTTTTCTGTTGTTTTTCTTTCCTCGTCCTAGCACAGGCTATTTCCTGTGCTCTTTCGCCATCTATATTTGTTTGAGAAAACAGCAAAATAAAAGCTGGTACGAATTTAACAAAAAAAATTAAATAAATGATTCAACGCGGAAACACTAATAAGGACTCCGAGTTGTTTTTAAAAGTTTTTTTTTTAAAGTTCAAATCTGTTTTATTATTGGTGAAATATTGATACCAAATTAAAAACCCCTCCAATTTAGCAAACACTTCCATTTGTAAATGGGGGTGGTCTTTGAAATTTGACACAAAAAAAAGGCTGGAAAGGACAACAATCAGGAAAACAGTTTACAGGAAATTAGAAACGAATCCTTTTTGCTTATTCGCAGATTTTGACTAAAAGAAGAGGGTCCTGCTGTTTTCGGGGCCTTAAGCAGCTGCCTATCTTGCTTAAACGTAAACTCGGCTTTGTATAATTAGATAGCATAGTTATAAATGGAAGTAGCATAGTTAGATAGCATAGTTATGAAGGAAAGTAGCATAGTTAGATAGCATAGTTATAAAGGAAAGTAGCATAGTTAGATAGCATAGTTATGAAAGAAAGTAGCATAGTTAGATAGCATAGTTATAAAGGAAAGTAGCATAGTTAGATAGCATAGTTATAAAGGAAAGTAGCATAGTTATGAAGGAGGAGTGCATCGAAGTCTGCCTAAAACTGTTCCCATGAAAGCTTTTAAAGTGAATGTAAAATCGAGTTAAGAAGGATGCGTTTGCAATAGAACAATACTATGTAGCATGATATTTCGTTTCAGAAAATCCTCATTACTTTGAAGTCTTAAATACTCATACACGCTTAGGAGTAAATACTCATCTGTTGCATAGATGTCATGATCACCTTTAATTGCATCATTACTCCAGCAAAGAATTTACGAGAGATCGCCGGGTTTACTTACCTCAGCAAATTTATGAACGCTATTCGCAGTGGTTTGTTGTAGTCAGTGTTCGTTATATACCGCAGAAATTCGAACGTAAATATCCACATTATGACCAGACTCTAAAAAAATCATTTCCATTGCCCGCTGGAGTATCCATCTTAACACAACTTTACATGCGAACTTCTTATTCAGAAACTCTGCTTCACTCTTCTTGCTTTAATTTTAAGGGTTATAACTACTGTATGTTTTGAAGCTGTTTATTATGCCATTTGAGCAACTCTTAGATACGCAAAGTTGGTCTCCTAAACTGAATAATATACTAAAGGAGATTGCGAAAGTGCAAATGGTTATTCTTGCCATGGTAGTGTAGATTTTTTAAATTATTTTTTTCGATCGGCATCTTACTTTTACGTTGCAAAGGCTCACGTGACCCCACTTCTTGTCCAGAAAAGAATTCAGGCATGAAGCAAAATGAAGGTTTTGGTAAGAAAAAAGATTTTTTTCCATAATTTTTTCCCCCTTACTCGCATAGTTGAGAGTCAATTACAGTAATCGATTACAATTGTAATTGATTACAGATAATTACTGCTATATAAAAATTATCAGTAATTGCAATTACAAGTAATTATGATCTCAGATTATATCTGAGTCGGGACAAAAATGTGATCGGTTGTATTTTTCGATCACAGTACTCAATCGTAATCAGGATTAAACAATTTGATTAAAGCGGGAAATCGAGATTACAATCATCAATTACAATTACATGTAATTATGATTACAAATATGCATATTTTATGGTTACAACTGTAATCGTGATTAGAATAACCAGTTACAGCAATCAATACTTGCAATCGTAATAACGAGTAATCAAAACATATGATTACACGTAATCTTGATTACATGTAGATATGATTACAGGTAATTTAAACATACTATTACAAGTAAAGAAGATTATATAATTATGATACTATTATACAGTATAGTAAAATATATATACTTTTACATTTTTCTAATGCATATGTGTACAGTGCGTAAAAAATTAATGGGCAACCCTGAATAATTTTTGATCTAATGATCGGATTTTCACGTTCTGGAGATTAATCTTAATGGTTCGACGGGTGATCTCAAATATACTAATTAATAAGTGCAGGCGATATCTTAAGTTGGGAAATTTGACACAAAAACGTACCTTCTTTGACCTAAAATATTAACATATCTAGCATAAACATACCTAAAATATTGGGGGTAGTCGCAATCTGGGAAATATGGTCCCCATAGTTTGGTCAGGAGAGCGCTCTAAAGTTTGGATCCCTTAATGTTAATTTTACTTTCTGCGTATTTAGTTTTATCTAGCTTTTTAAGCGAATTGAAATTTTTTTTACACATAATTATGAAATTTGTTTTTCCAAAGATTTTTTAGATTTTTAGATTTTTTCCCTGAAAAACATAAATTTTAATAAATATTTATTATTTTATTTAATAATAGTCAATAAAAGTGTGAATTATAAAGCATAAAATTTCTGACATCATTTTAAAGAATATAATTTTACATGGCAAAATATAAAATTTGAGTAAAATCGGTCGAATAGTACCTGAGAAATCGAATTCTGAAAATAAGACTTTCTTCGAAATAAGACTTTTTTAAAATTTCATTTCTCAGGAACTATTCGACTGATTACGTTCAAATTTTGTATTTTGCCATATAAAATTACATTTTTTAAAATGATGCAAAAAATGTATTACCTTAAAATTCGAAATTTTTCGACCATTAAAAGTTACTTTTTGCATAGAATTATCTTTGGATAAACAAATTTTTTAATTGTGTTTAAAATTTTTTTCAATTTGCTTAAAAAGTTCTCGAGATATAGNAATAAAAGTGTGAATTATAAAGTATAAAATTTCTGACATCATTTTAAAGAATATAATTTTACATGGCAAAATACAAAATTTGAGTAAAATCGGTCGAATAGTACCTGAGAAATCGAATTTTGAAAATAAGACTTTCTTCAAAATAAGACTTTTCTAAAATTTCATTTCTCAGGAACTATTCGATTGATTACGTTCAAATTTTGTATTTTGCCATATAAAATTATATTTTTTAAAATGATGCAAAAAATGTATACCTTACATTTTAAAATTTTATAAATTATAAATATTTGCTAAAATGTTTTTTTTTTTTTTTGCCTCGAATTATCTTTGGATAAACGAATTTTATAATTGTGTGCAAAAAGTTTTCATTTCGTTAAACAAGTTCTCGAGATGTAGCTAAATACGCAAAAAGTAAAATTAACATTAAGGGATCCAAACTTTGGATCATTCTCCCGACCAAACTATGGGGACCATATTTCCCAGATTGCGACTAACCCCAATATTTTAGGTATGTTTATTCAGAGAAAGCACGTTTTTCTGTCAAATTTCGGAACTTAAAATATCGTCTGTATTTATTAATTAGTATATTTGAGATCACGGATTAGCATTTACATTTCACTTACATTCATACGTTGTATGTAATATGTACAAAATGTACTACTATATGCACTACAATGCATTATACTGTATAATATGATCATTGATATACAATAGTCTTTATTTGTAATCGTATGTTTAGATTACTTGTAATCATATCTACATGTAATCAAGATTGCATGTAATCCTATGTTCGGATTACTTGCAATTACGATTACAAGTATTGCTTACTGTAATTGGTTATTCTAATCCCGATTACAGTTGTAACCATAATTATGAATACATATAATCATAATTACATGTAATTGATTATTGTAATCGCTTATTTTAATCTCCATTCCCCCTTTAATCAAAATATGTAATCCTGATTACGAGTAATTGATGACTGAAAAATGTAGTCAATCACATTTTCCCCCAAATTCTGATGTAATCAGAGATTATAATTACTTGTTATTGCAATTACTAGTAATTTATTACATAGCAGTAATTATCTGTAATCAATTACAGTTGTAACTGATTAGTTTAACCGACTCTCAACTCTGCGTCTGAGGGGTAAAAAATTATGGAAAGAATTTCTTTTTTTTAAAACCAAAACCTTCATTTCATTGCATGCCCGAATTCTTCTCTGTCACGTGGGGTCACGTGAGCCTTTACAACGTAAAAGAAAGATGACGATCAAGAAAAAAGAAATTTTTTTTCTCCACATTTGCCGTTAATAGGACCGTTGATAAAAAGGTATGTTTATTACAGTTTTTGATACACAGTTTAATACCCAGTTACAGTTTAAAATACGAATATCATATTTTAACTGCCTCTCTGATCATCTTAATTGAGTAGATTTTACCTTTATCTTTAAACGTTTAATAACTTACCTGGAATACGGTGACTGTAGCCCAGAGGAAGTTGTCGAAATTCATTCTGTCGCATAGGCAGTAAGATTCCGGCTTTTGAAGCTCAATGCAGCTGCACATACCTCGACCATCTCCGCGTCTGCAAAATCTACCTCCGAACAAATGCATGCCCAGGAGGCTACACGGTATAGAGTGTGTTTCAGTCTTAAAACATTCTTTTTTTAAATCTGACGGAAGCATCCTCACACACATAAAGACGATTACAGATTTCTACAATGATCCCATCACTGGTCTAATTCTTACTGTATTGGACAACGGTTGTGGGTTCGAATCTCACCGTAGCCATGGATGTAACTTTCTCTCTCTCTGTGTTATATGTTCTTTATTCTTTGTGAATGTATGAATGTTACCCTCACTGTAAATTTCTCCCAATACTTAATCCAGGAGTTCCCTTGTTTACTGGATTGGGGTCGAAATTACAAGGCTATGGAGTTGAACATTAATAGTTGTAAGCCAAAAAATTTTTTTCCGGCTGTTCAACGACTGTTATAAAATAGAACGAAACTACGCAATTAAAGTTATTCTTCCTATCGCTGATTTATTGATTGATTGTACCATTCTATATGCATAAGGGAATTACTTTTAAGTACGCATGTTCTCTTGATGATTTATCGAATAAATGTATAGGACACAAAAGTAGAGGTCAATTAATCAGCGCTAAATTCAAATTAAGTTATGCACTGAAGAAACTTCAAAAAGTATTGATTGTGCAAAAAAAAAAATGGAAAAGAAAGAAGTAAGCAAAATAAAAGGAATAGTGAAAACCGTATTAGACTGTTTCAATTATTAATTAATGATTAGAACTAAAATTTCAAAAGGTACAATATTTTATTTCAACGCGATTATAGAAATCTGCAATCGTCTTCTACATATAGAAGGCCCATGCATACAAGAAGACACTTTGTAAAAGAATTGTGTTCTTTGTAGCCTGTGTAGAACATAATTTTACAATGGAGTTATGTTTTATTATTAATCCTTAAATTTTTCACTTATCTTATTTTTTACTCGTATATCATCACCCCTTAATTTACACAGATGACTCAGTTTTTTCGATGTATAATTTGATAAACTGAGAGAAAGGTTTTTTATAAATAGTTCTTATGTTTAGTATAATAGTCTGACAATACCTATAAATAACAAAATATGAATTACATAATAAAATGCATGGTAATCAGTAATCCTCTATCTTCCTACGATAAAGTGAAACTTGTTTTGGAATGATCAAAAATCAATTCGAATTTTCCAACTGATGCAATTTATGAACAAAAAAACTTTTAAAGCAAAAAATCTTCTACTCATTTTATTAATATACATAGAGAAAATTTCATTGAGGCAAGAATAAAAATGGGTAAAATCAACTTATTTAAATCAAAAATTCCAAAACATGAGAATAATCTCTTTTATTTATAATTAATCACATATGTTTTAGCTATAATTGATCGCATAAAAACAGTTTAACGAATAAAACTTTTAACTTAATAAAGCAATTTTTGCTTCTCAAGTTTTAGTTTTTATCACTCAAAGCCTTTAAGAAACTTTTTGTTGCATTTTAATAAAACTCTTTAAAATAGCAAATTTTAGAAATTCAGGTGATTAATTTTTAAAAATGTTTAAAAATTTGTGCCTAACTTGTTTCAGTTTTTGAAAAATGTAAACAATTTGTATACATTTCACGCGATTTGTAACATTTGTGTACCTCGTTTCATTAGAAGATTTTTTTTTATTGCTAAGCAGAGAATTAGAATTTTTGAATTTTTACTCAAGGAAAAGTTTCAAGACGAAGATCTAATCTATAGTTGTTGCTACATTTATTGACTTATATTTCAATAAATGCGAACAAATTTTATTGAGCTGTTATTGAGTTAGTGGAGTTAAAACGGTTTTAAAGGTGATTTCATTTTGCAAGAATTTTTAGTTTAGTGTTTTATCAAAAAGAGACTTCTTTGAAATACCCTATAAATTTTAAAGATTAGTAAAAAAAAATATTTCAGTAAATTTAACGAAATTGAAAAAATTGGTAAATTCGTCTTAATATTACAGAAGTCCATTTTAATGTTCTTGGAAGAAAAAATAATGTTAAATGCTTAAAGATGGCAAAAATAATTTTTTTTAATATAAAAATTCACGTAACATGTCCTTAAACTCAGAATTTTTTTAAAAAAAGTATCATTTAACGTGTACATAAACAAGAAAATTCAGATTTTTTGGTGGTACATTTAAAATTTGTCTTTTGATGACTTTTGTCTTGCTATTGAAATATTTTTTTATGAAAAGAAAGCTTTTATATGTATGAGAATTTTAAATATAGCACATATATAAATAAAAATGAATAACATTGATTTTTGCTAAATCAGATAGAAGAAGTTAAAAGTATGAATGAGAAAGATTAGAAAGAAAGAAAGAAAGAGAGAAGAGGAAGGGAACTAAATTAAATAAATAAAAAAATGATAAAAAAGGGAAGAGAGATAGAGAGTAATTAGAAGAAGTAATCAGTAGATAGAGTAGGAGAAAAAAGAGCAGAATGAAAAAAAGAGCGAAATAAATTAATAGAAAAAAAGCGATACAAGTAATGCAAATGAATGAAAGGTTAATTTTAAAGCTTAGAAATCGTATATTATAATAGAATATCTTATGGTTTATTCTTAATTCAATACTAAAAAATAGTTCCTAATGAATTAAATTGTGAATTAATTAATTAATGAATTAATTTGTTAATAAATGGTGGAGGGAAAATAGTATGAAAATGCACACACTTGAAATTACCTTAAAAAGCAATATTAACTCACATTTTTTATCAAGTAAAAATATTTGCATTATTAATTATATTATATACTATTGTAAATTTCGATAATAAAGCGATAAATTTAGTAAATAGTTTGAAGAAATCATAAAAATAATGTTTGATCTTTAAGTTATTAATTTTTTTTTATCAAGTAAAAATACTTGCATTATTAAAAGTTTACACTATTGTAAATTTCGATATTAAAGGTATAAATGTAGTAAACAATAAGAAATCATAAAAAAAAAATATTAATCTTCAAATTATTAAAAATTGCTTTATTTTCGAACATTCAAGTAACTATTTTAGTAATAGTAATTCTTTATTTCAATATCCAGTTTATTTAGAATATAATAGTAAAAAATCATATCTTGATTTTGGAAATGGAACAAAAAAGTTATGTATACGTCGATGAGCAAAAAGATAAAATATCATTATGTATCTAAGTAATGTTTTATACAATAATTAATTTGCTGATATGTAGTTTTAAAAAGTCACTCTTTTCTGTTTCTTTAAAATGGAAAAAAGAGCAATTATTATATCATGTGTTTATCTTTATGCATTTTGATGGAATAACTTGAAATGTATATTATTATATCATTGTAGTGTACAGAATATCTTTACACATTATAACTAAAAATTATAATTTTAAGCATCTCTGTAATCGTTAATGGGCTAATTACTTTACTAGAATGTAATAGTTAGAAATAAAAATTCTGGATTTTTAAAAATGGGTAAAAAAGTATTTTTCATAAAACATTTTGATTTTTTTAAACTTTTTATGATGGATTCATTTTAACTAGTAATTTAAACTCAAATACACACTAACTAAAAGTTAAAATAGCATGATGTATCTTAATAGGCTCTCATACAATTATTGATTTATTCGAATGTAGTTACAAAAAATACTTTTAGATGTTAAAGAAAACTGTCTAATTTAATATAAAGTTATTTTCTTACATTTTTTTCGAAAGATTAGCAATGGGATTGGCATGATAACAAAACGATGAAATGGTATTAAGGATAAGGTGTACGATATTTGGAATATGGTACACGGAGAAAAAAAAATCTGGTAAACTCACACTATTGCATGGCGATGACATTTTTGGTAAATTCTGGTTTGTAAAAGCAAAATATACGGCCTTTAAACTATTCATTTGGTAAACTTTCTGTTCGTATGTTTGTAGTTTGGACTGTACTTTTTTCTCAGTGTAGTAAAAACCAAGTTTTATTTTTTAAAATGAAAAAAAGTCTGAATTTTAATACGTTAGTCTAATTATCTGGTTTTATTCGATGTAACACATAAAATGCCGATTCACGGTTACTAAAATTTATCATAAATTTCTGGTTTTATTTAATTGTCATCTTAATAGCTTCCTATAAATAAATGACAAGAATTTTTGAAATTGAAAAAAAGAGAGAAATTCTTAGTGCAGCATAGTTTATAGTTCTACACGAAAAGTAAATTTTGTTTAATAAGGGACACTGACGAGGCGGAATTTCCACTAAAGCGGAATTTCCAATAAATGGAACGATTCGAAAATTCCTGTCAAACCCTACCGTTAAAAAAAGGAATTTAGTTGGTATAAACTTGAATCTACTTCGAGTGGAGAGGTAAAAGTAAAAAGCAGAAGATGTGAAAATTTTGAACAATGATTTTTTTATAAATTTTTTCCCGACTATTTATTTACTTAATTAAAAAAACTGATGACAAAGTTTGTGAGGTACAATAGGATAGTTTAGTGAGTTCTTTTATTTCACAAAATGAGTGTAAAGAAGAAATTTTATACTAGCAATGATGCATCAAACTTCTAAGATAAAGATACTGGTGACGACGAAAAAGTTTAAAATTCCTTAAAAATTATTAATTGACTTCTTTTTCAGGAACTTCCAAAAAAAGTGTCAAGATATTTCTGCAATGTGAAAGCAGATTTGCAATGTTTAAAAAATTTTTTTTTATTGAAATTAATAGCAAACATCAATTAAGAATTTATTTTAAATTAAAATATTTATTATTCAAAGTAAACCATGTGATAATACCACATGAATATGTATTTTAATTTGCATTTATTAGCATTAACTAACTATAAACATTTAACTACAGAAACAGTTATCTTTCACTCTTTTTCTAAGAATTTTTATAAATTATTTCAATAAAATTGAATCTGAAATTCCATGCTTTTTAAAAATGAGCTTTTGCATAAGATGGAAAACTTCCGAAAACGGAATTTTAATTTAGCATGGATGTCTGGCACTTTACCCTTCTAGACATAGATTACTTTAATTAAACTGCTGAACTAAAAGAATAAGTAGAAATTTATTAACGAATTTATTATGTCCCCATGAGTCCTTAAGCACAATAAGTACCTAATGATAAGGACATCTTTATTGATAATGAACTTAGGCGTAATGGATTAAGACAGTTTAAGTTAGTAAAATTGTTATTTTATAATAAATTTAAAGATTAAATAACCTTTTAGTTGCGAATATCCTAACAAGTTCTTGTAGATAAATAGTTTCTTATTTATAAGAATAATAAAGTCTCAGTGTTGGTTAATTAAAATGTTATTTCTTACTAAACTAAAATATTATATAGAATTTTATAAACGAATATCCTTATAAGTCCTAATTGCTAAAGATATTAAGGCCTCACAGATTCATTATTAAGAAAGTTTAGGTTAATTAAACCTGCTATAGGTTAATTAAACTGTTGTTAATCATACTGGACTGAAAGATTATATAGAATTTCATTAACGAATATCCTTATAAGTCCTATGAGAGGAAGGATAAGTCCTTATTGCTAAAGATAATAAGGCCTCACAGATTCATTATTAAGAGAGTTACGTTAATGAAACTGTTATTTCTTACTGAATCAAAATGTTATAAAGAATTTTATTAACGAATATCCTTATAAGTTCGATGAGATGAAGGATAAGTTCTTATTGATAGAGATAACAAGGACTCACAGATTCATTATTAAGAGAATTTCATTTAATTAATTGCTATTTTATACGGAACTAAAAGATTACAGAGAATTTTAACCCCGAGTGTTCTCATAAGCTTTTCTGATGAATGAAAAAAAGTCCTTATTGATAAGGATAATAAGAACTCACAGATTCTCATTATTAAGAGACAATAGGTTTATTCAATTGCTACTTCATACAGAGTAAAAAAAAATTGAAAAGAATTTTTGAAATAAATATTCTCTTAAATGTTTCGAGATAATAAATTCTTAAAGATCGGGATCAAAATATCTAATAAGTTAATATAATAACTTATACTCACAGATGAAAATCATTTTTTTGAACCATTGCAGTTTTACTTAATAATTACGTCTTATATGGCAGCAAGTAATAAATTTTAATAACCTTATTAGAGTCAACTGTTATTGATTACTCTATTATCAGAGAACTTACTGTCATAAATTGTGATTGACTGAATTTAGTCTTTGCTATATATCGATTGAAGATGTGGGGAGAGGATGAAAAATTTTTACGACCTTTAAGGATAATTTATTCTCGAGAATTAATTTACTAAAGAATGAACGACTTTTGAAGGCATTTATTCTTCACTATTGTTTGTGGAATGAATTATCGACTATTCGTTTAAATTGAATATTAAATTAAATTAGTTTCCAACAATTAAATTCGTTTTTATTATAATAGGTGGACTCTTAAGGAGAAATAAAACGATGAACCAAAGTTATATTTAAATTTAAACGAAGTTGACAAAAAAAAGGTAGGTACTTTATTTACGCCGCGCTAGAGCTGCACAATGGGCTGTTGGCGATGGTCTGGCGAACTTCTCTGACGATGATTCGAAGACGTGCCATTGCAATTTTGATCCTCTTCAGAGGACCTGCGCCCGAAGTCGAGCACTTTACGGTAGAACAGTTTAACGAGGAACGATACCGCTCGTCATCGGTCCTTACTTAGGCTGATCAGAGTGGTCAGCCTCCCGCTTACTGACCGCAGCCAGTGATGTTTGAGTTTGATGTTCTACTGAGAACCGTGTCTTTACAATTAGTTTACTGCGGGACGGAGCTGACAAAGAAGAATTGTCATTCACCGAACGCACTATTTCACGTGCTTGTCAAATTTCAGGTTAAAAGACCAGAAAAAAAATATTGCCGCTATAAATGTAACTATAGAAAAAAAAATTTTTTTGAAAGGAATTCTCCGGAATTGTGCCAAACAACCTTTTTACCTAAACTTTGTAAAATAAACTTTAAAATATTAAAAACTACTTAATATAAATTGGTATCACTAGTTATTTGAATTCAATTTATTATTTGTTATCTATTATGTCTGTGATAGACATTATAATTTATCTATAAATTGAGATATTGATTTTTTAGTTAAATATTCTGAATACTAAGCTTGAAATGAAAACAAAACAAAAAATTCATTTCCATATTTCACTGAAAATGACTATGGGACTAATCTGCTCACATTACTCATCTACTCTCACGGTTACCACAGAATCATTTTTGTTCTTATTTTGACGGTAAAAAGATAGTTATTTCAAAATTAAAAATTGCAACTTCATCGATGATCTGCATTACTAATCTACTCTCACGGTTGCCAGATAATCATTTTTGGTTTTGTTTTGACGGTAAACAGATTGTTGTTTCAAAAGTAAAAATTTCAACTTCATCGATGATTTACATTACTCATCTACTCTCATGGTTGCCAGAGAATCATTTTTGGTCTTGTTTTGACGCTAAACAGATTGTTATTTCAAAAGTAAAAAGGGCAACTTCATCGATGATCTACATTACTCATCTACTTTCACGGTTGCCACAGAATCATTTTTGTTTTTGTTTTGACGGTAAACAGACACTTATTTCAAAATTGAAAATAGCAACTTCATCGATGATTTTTTTAAAATCCTCATTCAATTGAAGGCTACTATAAAACCTCATAAAATTTTAATTCGAAAGTAGATTTAGAAAAGTTAATTCTTAATAATATTGCGAAAGCTTTCACAAGTCTTGCAAACTATTTTAATTGTATATGTTGGTATGTTCTTATAACACAGATTGGTTGTTGATGTGGACAACAATTCTTTTTTTTGAGAGCCATGTAATTTAGTTAAGAAAAAACTGTTAGTACGTCGAACCTCATTAACATGAAATAACCTAATGTGAAATATCACTTTACGTGTTTGGTCCCAAAATCAATTATTAATGTATTTTACATGTTTAAACATGAAATTTTCAAGCTGATTATCGCTTGACGTGAAAGGAAACTGAGAACAGCACAGATAAGAAGCACGTGAATAAAGTGCCAATTATTCATTTTGAGGAACGCCATTTCTACTTTCCGCCCTTGTTAGTTAAATAAAATAGTTAAAGTTTAAAAAAATAATCTTTTAAGCTTATTTTTATTTGTTTAGTACATAATAGTATTGTTTACATACTTAAATGTAGTACATAATGCATGTTAACGAACATATAATGCATGCATCGAACGTAATTAATTTTTTTCATGAAATATCGGATAAGACGAAATCTGGTGAACACGAAATGATTATAATAGTCCATCCACTTTCGCATTAACAAGGTTCAACTCTAAGAATTTATTTATTTATTTTTTTGCAACCACGTACCCTGATGACTGAAGCTGTGCAACACGTCTCTATTTGAAATTATATTGAGCACATTTAAATATTTTTCTACATATTTTAAAGATTAATTGCAGTAGAATAAATTTTTTTGCGAATCTGTTTCTTTTAGACTGATTACGAAAAATTATTATTCTACTGCAATTAGTTAGCGGAGATAAAAATACTTTTAGTGGGCAGGTAAGGGGTCTGTCAGCTCTGTTGGTGAGGAACTTTTCGAATACCAGTGGGACAATGGCTTCCAAATAACTTTACTCTAATTGATAGCTAGGATTAAATAATAACTATTAGCATTGATTATATGATATTTGCCAACTTCAATTATATTATTCTAATAACATTTATCATTTAGAATTATCAAATGATATGTTTCAATCAGTTGAGTTCATTAAATCGCATTAAACAATTTAATTAACAAAATTAATTAATTATTTTTACATTTTTTAGATTAATTAAATCCTCAGAATCTCTGATCTTCCTTCCAATTTTCATCTTATCTTCTTTAATCTTTTAGATCTTCTTTAGATTAAGCAAATCTAAAGAAGATTATTGATCACTTTATTACAATTGCGATTGAGAAACAAAAGGCAGTTCTCAAGTTTTTAGTATTAGCGATTGATATGAGGTGTCTTTATGAAGCGTTGTGAATATGGAAATATGGTTAAAAGGACTATTTTTTAAATTTAAAATAGGGTGCAATGGAATTGGAACAAACTAATGCATAATGGTTTGAATACTGCTGCATCAAAACTACATTTTTAAATTTAAACATTTAACATAAGTCACTATCTTGTCTATATTATAAGTGCTCAGGATTTTAATTATAGAAATAAGAATAGCATTTCCTCCAGGGTCGGTGTAATAATTTTGTAAATTATAAGGTAATGTAAAAAATGATAGGTCAATTTCAAAATTACAGAATAATGATTGTGAATTTGTATCAAATTC
Organism: Parasteatoda tepidariorum; assembly: GCF_043381705.1. NCBI lineage: Eukaryota > Metazoa > Arthropoda > Arachnida > Araneae > Theridiidae > Parasteatoda > Parasteatoda tepidariorum. The sequence continues at coordinate 9,927,298 of NC_092206.1, forward strand.
ATAGCATATCTTTTAAGAAATAAATCAGCCTTTATAACCATTTTGTTGAGTATATATTTTTTGCATTTAAGCACATTAATCACTTATGTTTTCATCCGAAAAGTAAAATATTTTTAATAGTAAAATCGTGTGTTAATTTCTATTGAAATTTTTTTATATATATATTTGCTGTCACTGACCACTGTTATTGTCTTCTCTTTACTTTAAGTTCAGCAATAGATAACGATATCTTCAAATTCCTTACACTTAGTATCTGAAATAAAAATCGTGTAAGAAAGAAAATGAAAAATATTTTTTTTTCCTATTTAATCGACTTTCCAATACACGGTTTAATACATTGGGCATATATGACATGGCGTAAAATTTTTCTCTATTGTTTGTCTTAGTTCCAAAAGAAAACTTATTTTCTGGAATTTGTAAGACATATAAGTCATTAAAAAGTCATAATATAAATGAAATATCAAGCGTGCAAACATTGGCAAAATTTGCCTTTATTTACTGGTAAAAGCTGTTCATTCACTTGGTTATCTCATTACTTATTTAGAACTTAATCCATATAAATACTATATTAATTTCGACCCATTTTCCATTTTTTTCCACATAATTTGCATTTTGCACCAAATATGCTAGCACAGTCATTTACCAAAAGTTAATGAGTTTAAAAATTAATTGCCCATTCACTGGTCGGTTTACCCTATCATTTTTAAAGATTTCTACTTATTTTATTTTAGATTTGACATATTTTTAAGATAAAAATGCTCAATAACCTAAATTTTTTTGGGGAAAAGAAGAAAATTAAAATATCTAATGTAATCGAATTACACTGCAAATCAGTCAAGTCCTATACCTTATGCCCAATAAAACAAAAGCATGTTTAAATATGTTAAACAACCAATTGTAATTGCTTAGTTTTGGATTACAACTGCTGTATATTTTAGACTTGTGTGATCTTAAAAATCAAAAGCATGTTTAAATCTGTTACAAAACCAATTGTAATGGCTTAGTTTAGGATTGCAACTGCTATAGATCCTAGACTTGTGTTACGATTTGTTTTAAAAGATACAAGGTTTGATGTCAACTAATGTAGTTGTCGTAAATTTAGTTACGACTTCTAGAATAAAATATCAAACTAATTAACAATTCGAATCTACTATAAACTAGAAAAAATATTAAATAGCCAGAATGTTTTCTGATGCGGATGTTTAAATAAATAGTTTTGGCTCCGCCGTGGATATATTAGATGAAGAGTGATATTTTCTGCGTATTATCTTTAACGCATTCTGTGTGTTTTAATGAATCATTTTAATGAATCATTTTAAAGAATCATTTTAATGAATCTTTTTGATGAATGAAGGTTACTCGAAAGAAAAAAGTAGACATGAAATATTGTATGAAAAAATTGTAGCGACAGCAGCTCCACTATTCAGATTATGAAGGAGGATAAAAGGAATGCCTATAACAGGGTCGTATGAGAGCATTTAAAATGATTGTAAGGTGGTGCCAAGAGGGATGCGCCTGAAACGGTAGCAAGTGTAGTAGTACGAATTTTAGAGGCAGATGGTAAGCAGGAATCAGAAATTAATCTTTATGGATAACCCTGTTTTAGAACAAATGGTTGTGATATACAAATGTCTGTGAATGGTTTACATCAATACCCGATTATATAAGATCTAGGTAACGCAAATGCTATGTCATTTATTTTGATGCTGATAAAACGATTCAACAGAATAAAAAAGTTCATTATATCTGAGTTACACTTTTGCCTGACATAAGTTGGGGGGGATGGGGCAATTACCTTTTGCCAGTTCAATCGTATTGCTTCGTGTTGAAAAAATGTTATTTGCAATCTGTAGCTTATATAAAGATGACAACAATATAAAAATCTCAATTTTGAATTTTTGTCGCTTACGTTGATTTTTCAATTGCAAGGCAAAATTATGCCAATGTACTCCACTAAGATTTGCCACTTCATTGCACGAATTTTTTTAAAAAACTGATTGTTTTACAAAATGAGCATACAACATTATGCTATGATCTGAAAACGACGAATTTTTATACAAGTATTACTTAGAAAGGATTTGAAATAACTATAAAAATTAAAAACTCCTTCAATAAATTTTTGATGAATCGTTAACAAACACACTAAATCTTCAAGAACATAACATTAAAAAAATTACACGTAAAAATTGAAAAAAAGTTTAATACGTGTAAAGAGAAACTAACTGTAAATACTTCAACGTTTACATTTGTGTTTTTCTTATCTATTGTTATGTAAAGAAAGTAACTAAGAGATAACCCAATTATTTAAAAACAATTATGGTGCCTAAGTAAAAAAAAAAGCATTCATATATTGCCATTGTTATTAAATTTTATATGACGTTTTAGGTATTCTTCTAGTTAATATTCATATTAGGTAACATTCTAATATAGTAGTTATTAATTCAAGATTAATTTCCTGCTTCAATAGTTTATCAACCTTTAAATAGGTTAAGAAACTTTCCTCTTAATGCAAATATATTTTATCTTTAATATTTTATAATAATTTGTCTTATAAAATAATAAGAGATCTTAAAAATTTAAAATATTCACCATTATTTTCCCATACTTGCTATAAAAGTTTCGTTGCTGTTATTTATTGAGCAAAAAAGTATTAACTGTTATTTTTAACCAGAAATAAATATGATTTTAAACGTAAAAGGCATTGTCAAAAGAATCGAATACCAAATCACCAAAAATAAAAAAATAATTAATTGGTTATAGATCAATTAATTGATATTGAAAATAGAATAGATCAATAGAACACTTGGCCAATATTTTATTCCGCTACTATTAAAATAAATTACAGCTTTGTGTGTGCATATTCATACTGTTGGGTCTCACTAAAAAACAAAACATACTAAACTGATAGAACAGAAACTAATGAAAAAAAAACACTTAAAAAAAATACCAAACTATTTTTTAAGAAACAAAACTAAAACTAAATTGTTAAAATTAATTCAACAAATCAACACTCATTAAAGTTTTTGAATATGAAAGTAATTTTCCTTTCAAATATTTATTTGTCTCTGTAAATAGTTTCGTTATGAAAAAAAAAATTATTTTGTACGAAACAGTAAAATGCTTCGAAAGCGATAGAGAAAGAGGAAGCATTATTAAAAAGTTATGCATAGTAGAATGCATTATAGAATTTTTGTGCAGCTGTGAGCTTATGAAGTATAACAAGCAGCGAAAACACAAGCAAAGAGCGAATGGTTTTTAAATATAGTGATAAACTATGTGTCAGTGCGAGAAGCAAAAGTTAATCATTAAGGTGACAAAGGCTATAAAAGGAATCAGTTTTAGTGGGATTGCTATATTCTAACTAAATGTAACACCAATTGTTTTTACAAAAAATTTGTGCAGTTTCAAAAAAATACAGCCAAATATTCATTGTTTCAACATGAATTTATAATTCCGGCCACGTAAAAAAGATTTTGGCAAAAAATGTGCTTGAATCATTTAGGTTTTCAAAAATTAGCGCTTAAGGTTGATAAAAAAGTAGTGCTAAGACTTTTCATAGTTGTTCAAAATTGGTGCTGTGCTCTACTTTTTAGCTCATAGCTGAAAAAGTTCAATTAAGAGTGATTGCAAAAAAGTGTCCCAAAAATATTTAACCAAAAATTCTTAAAAAATATCATGGTCTTCAAAAACATAATGTAGAAATTAAAAAAAAACTAAAACAAATTACAAAATAACCTAACAAAAAAAATCAAATTAATGTAAAAATGATAATAATAAATAACTAATACTGAAGTTTTAAAAATGCATGACTGCTCACATCTAATTCTAGTTTGCAACTTGTGTCATTTCAGAATTTGTTATTTTTAATGTATTTAAATTTTTTTGCTATGATTTTGAGTGTAGTTTTGTAGTTTCATGTTTTATTCCGGGTACTATTCTAAGACTACAAGAACAGGTTTTATGTAATTTGGAAGAAAAAAAACTGTGTATAAGGCGAAAGCATTTTTGAAAGAATAAACTAAAATTACTTCGCAAGCTATTAAATTACTAAGCCCTCTACAAAAAAATCCTGCATTTCAAAAAAAGATTTTAAAAAAATAGTACAAGTTTCATTTTTCGGTAGTTGTAGATAGAGGGGTGATTAATTTTCAAGGAAGAGTACCTGAAAAACTGTGACTATGGCCCATAGCAATGAGTCAAAATTCTTCCTGTCACAGTCGTTGTTGTCTTCAGATTTTTCGCAGAACTTACAGCCGAAAAGGTTCATTCCGAGAATACTGAAAGTAGGCGGAAAAAAAGAAAAGGAAACCTCAAATTAGCTACAAATTGGTTTCCAAAAAAAAGAAGAAAAAAGTACATCTGAGAGATGGAATAATAAGGGACACGTTGTTGACTCGAATGGAATTAAATTGTCGAACACGTCAATCATAAAATACCTAGTGATAAATTCATTTTAACATGTCTTATATACTAGTGAATTAGTATTTAATATAGTGGTAGTTATCCCTTTCCAAAATTTTAACTGTGATAGAACTCGATAAACGAATACCACTAGTTGAAAAAATGCTGATTGTTTATATATTTATTTCTTTTCAATCATTATTTTTATTGGCAGGGAGAATTTTATTTACTTAATCGAAATTTTTTATCACTAATTTATGAGATAAATCAACAGTTTAATGTGGACCATGTCGCCAATATGGAGACACAATCATCGACCATGTCAACCTTCATCTTTCAAAAGGTATCTCATTATAGAATCATGTAAGCATATCTTATATACTAGGGAATTGTTATTTAATATTTGTAGTGGTAGTTAAGTCACAGGGCGCTACAAAGATTTCTCAAACATGGTTGAAATATTCGAAATCATATTGACTTGTTTAAAATAATTAGGAAACGTTAAAAAAAAAGAGTCATCATATTGATTAATTTTTAATAAAATACATCGAACTGATTAGATTAATAAAATTAGGGACTTCGTATAAATTAGTTTGAAATTATAAATGATCAGTTTAAAATAATAATAAGTCCTTTTATGGATGCTCATTCAATGATTTTGAATTAAAATTGGATATAACTACCTGTTTGGAATGAAATATATTGAATTCTACAAAGAATTACAGTTTTAGCTCTCAATGCCATTTAAACATGTTTAAAAAGACAGTAAACGATATTTATTAAGAATGATAAAGAAAACTGTATATAGATTCAAATGAAATTGTGTGATCGTTTTCATGCGAATTTAATTGCAGTGTGATAAGCATGAAAGTTACTAAGTAATGAACTGAGAGTAATTTGATATTAAAAGTGTAATTTATAACTTACTTTCATAATTATGGCCATATCGATACTTCGGAACGATATTATGGCTAGTAAAAATCTTTGAATATGCCCTAATTCTTTCAAAAGAACAACATTAATTAAAATTTTTAGGCTACTATATAGTGAAGAATTAAAGAATGCGGTTTGCAGTTTATGTTTTTTCTTCTTGTTTTTTTTAGTTTCTGACTTCTTTGAATAATTAATAAAAATAGTTACAAACAACTTAATAAGTTAAACTTCTATTTAAATTATCTGAAATAAATGAATGGAAATTAAATGCTAGCGCAACTTCTTCAAGAAATTAAAGTTGCTGAATAATTGAATTTTTTTTAAAATTGAAATAGAAGAGTGTATTTTCAGTTCGTTTTATTATTTCTAGATGGCGCTAACGAAATAAATTGTCTTATTGATTCACTGATGCCAACTGTTTTTTTAAAAAAAAAAAATATTTGATGGCACTTCAGTGAAGAAGAACGATAGAAATCCTAATATAGTAAAAGAAAAAAAAATCAAACATCCAGAGAAATACTGCATGTAAAATGTAAATATTAAGTATTTCTAGCATGCATTACTAAAAAAATGTAAAATAATTTTGAATGCGTGAAAGTATTAATCTCTAAATAATGCCAAAAGTGACCTTATTATTCCATCTTCACTAACACTAAAAAATTAGTGCAGAAATAAGGGGTTGTTTGACATCTACCTCACCGAATAGAAACAAAAAGATAAAAACGAATACGTGTTAAATGATAAAAAAAATATATATAAATGAATAAATATATCGACACAAAAAATATCTCACAAAATATGATAAAAATATAATACCATTCAAAAAGGAAAGGAAACAAAAAGTAGCACCATCTAAAATACGATGGGGAAAAAAAGTTCTTCCATATCGTTCCCAAAAATGCACAATATTTATTTAGAACATTCATTTTACTATTTTTTTTTTCACTTATTGCTCATTGATGAAATTCTAGAATAAATAGTGCAGTGAAGGAAAACATATTCATTCCAGATGCAGGGCAGGAGCACTAAAGACAAAAAAATAAATAAATGGAAAATAGAAACAATGCAAGTGCCATGCACCAAATAGAGTACACCGTGAAAAAAAATGAATAAAGCAATCAAGTGATTTCAGCATGCTTTCGGATGTGATTATTGTTGGAGCATAAAAAAAACGGGGAACAAAAAACGAAAAGGATTTATCTAGATAGGAGTTTGGACTGTCAAATCTAGAGGGGATTCGTGAGTAACTTTGCAAATGCTGTGCGCAAGCTTCCTCTTCTCGTTGGTGAGGATTTATGCCAATTGTGCTTAACCCTTTGTAACTAAACCGTTTATAATTATACTGTTAATTATATTGAAAATACTTATTACATGACTGACATTGTGCCAATACTTGATTATTAAACAATATCACTGATGGAAATTGAAAAGAAAAATATATGGTTATTTTTTTGGGAAACGTGAAACTTGATAATACAGAAAGAATTATATTCACTTTAATTCGATAATAGTTAGAATTCAATACTACCGTCAGATGGGTTGACGTTGTGCAAAGTGTCATTTTTTCAATTTTTGCGTCTAGCCATCTAGGGGTATTTTTTTAAAGCTCGGTATCAACTGATTTGAGTTGTCAACAAAACGAACTAATGGTTTACCAAGAACTGTCAATGTAAACATCATCGTTCTTGAAAAATTGTGAGCTCAAGTTTCACAAACAGTTTCAAATTGTTTGATGTCGCAAGATCGGAGGTCGGAAAGTCTGCTCGGTTGAAGAGGTTCTAGTTATCCTGGCCAGGAAGGTAGGTTATACTTTAAAAGTCTTATCAATTGAGATAAAAAAATCATGCATAATTTTTTGTTTTTAATTATTATAATGTTATTTATTTATTAATTAACAGTTTGCTCAAAGTCACCCCATTTGACGGTAGTAGTTAATGCAATAATAGTTAGACTTGAATTGGATAAAATAGAATTTTTTTTCAAGCATGAAAACGTGAATGTATGACAAAATGTTTGTAACGAAATAATCGGAGTGATATAGTTAATGCATAAATGTAGTGAATTCGACTAAAATGAAAACAAAATATTGTAATAGTAATGTATACTTGAAATAAACCGAAACTAATATCTAAAAAATAATTAAAGTTCAGAAAATTAATAAATCCCGCGTTTTAGGAGTTTTGTCATAATAATAAATTTGTTATAAACCAATGAAAAAAATTTCTGACAACTAATAATAAGTTTTCTATAAGTTTTACTCTTAATATATTCATTTTTTTAACACAGATCTGTAATTGAAGTGTGTTTATCACAAATGCCTAAAAATATTTCTTGGAAATTTCCCGACAAAGTTCAGAAATCTAATGAAATTAACTTTCATGAAGTTATGTTCTAATAATTTTAGATTCGATAGCAGAAAGTAATGGATGCACGTTCACAAAACGCATGCTTACAAAACACAAAAATTAATTTGTCATGACTATAGCTATTATTTATTTAAGCACGTAAACGCTACAAAGGGTTAAACGCAGATATAGAATTACTTGAAAAAAATATAATTGTGCTTTTTTTCACTGATGTACATAAATTTTACTTTTGACTAAACATAATGAAAATTATTGATATGCTTCATATAAATAAAAATAACTTGATAAAATGTGTAAATAATAATTCTAGTTAAGTTGATAAACGAAGCAAGTTATTTTTTTAAAAATTTCTTTTGTATAAAGTGTAATTAAATATTAAAACGAAAAATATGTGTTAAGCCATTTTTATGGAACCTTGTGAATTAAGGTGCTGTGCTGTTACCTAAATTTTTCATAGCTAGGAAAACATATTTTTTATGGTGTGTAGAAAACACTTTCAGAAAAATATCGAAAATGCAGTTTCACAGTATGCATACACACAAGACAGAAATATTCAGTTATATAATCAATAGTCATAAAATATTTACCACCAAGAGACAAAAAGTACATAATAAATTCTATTATAATGTAATAAATTGAATAAATATAAAAATGGGCATGCAGCAATCAAATATATTTCATAGAAATATTGAAAACAAATATTATTGATTGGTCAATAAAAACACAAATATATTCGCTAATCGTTTATCGTTATTATTAATCGTTTCCTGTTAATATAATAGGAAATATTAATTTAATAGGAAATGGCTAATTTAATAGAAAATAAAATTTAGAATTAAAGTATACACTAATTTATTTGTGTTTATACATATGAATAAAAGAAAAGTAAAAGTATGTAAGTATGAGTAAAAAGTATGAGTAAAAGATAAATTAGTATACACTAATTTATTTGTGTAATTTATTGAAATTCATTGTAGAACTTAGTGGAGGAACAAGTTAAGCAATATTTTAGTTACTTTTATAAAAAAAATGACATATGAATAAAAGAAAAATGAATGAAGAAATTAGGAACATATAGATAGCTTAAGAATAAATAAATTATGAATAAATAACTGACTTAATGAATAAATTACGAATAGAATGTGTTAATGACTTCAAATTGAAAATTTAAAAATAAACAAATTGCTAAAGAATAGATTAATTAAAAAAAAGGAATAAATGGTTTAAATTGAATTATTTAAGAACAGATGAATGGCCTTAGAATATATAAATTAAGAATAAGTAAATGCTTTACAATGAAAGAAATTAAGAATGCATAAAGAGTTATAAATAGTTTTAGAACAAGCAATTGAAGAATAAATAAATGGCTGAAGAATGAATAGATTAAAAACAAGTAATTGGTTTAATAGTGAAGAAAAACAAAGAATAAATGACTTAAGAACTAATTAATTAAAAAAGCGTAAATAAATTTAGATTCAAATAATTAAGAAGAAATAAATGGCTTAATTAATAAATCATGAACATATAACTGATTTGAGAATAAATTTTTTAAGAATGAATTAGTTAAAAGCATATAAATGGCTTCAGAATTAATAAATTGAAAATAAACAAATGACTTAGTAAATTAATAATGAATTAATAAATTAACAATGATGAATTAACATTGACAATGAATTAATAAATTAAGAATTAAAATAAATGGTTTTTAAATAAATGAATTAAGATAATGTAAATAGCTTAACTAATAGATTTAGAAGGAATTAATTTCTTGAAAAAGGATAATAAAAAAAATAAGTAAATGGTTTAAGTATGAAGTAATGAGAATAAAAAAAATCTAAAATAACTGTTTACAAAGTAATTTTTAAATTAAATATCGTCTTTACATGTTGCAGACATGCTAGAAAAACTCATGATTTATATTTATAACCATGTTTAATCCAGAAACTTGAGTGTTCAAATTGATACTTTACAAGTTGGTCCACAAAGTTATTTAAGTATACTATACATACATTACACTGAAGCTTACTCTCGAGAAAAATATCAAGCAGTCAACATTTTAATACTTTTGTATGTAGTCATATGAAGATGCAAAAACTGCAAAAATCGAAATGAAAAAAAAATAGAATTGTAGTCAACAATTGGAAATCAACATTTAACATATTTAGACTTATATAAAAACTGAGCAAGCTGCCTAAAAACGTGAGCTTGCTTAAAACTTTAGACGAGTTTAAATGCAAACAACAAGCTAAAATTTGTTAAATGCCTCCTGACATAAAGAAAAAGTAGGAAAAAAGTCCTGCGCAAGGTTACTAAAATTTTGATTTATAATCATTACAAATATTTATTATCTAACGTTTGCTGACTTGGTTGATTATAACCTGATAAACAGAGAACCATTGCTCCGTGAATCAACCATGATGGTATATTATATTGACTTTGGTAAAAATTTTAAAGTTTGTGTTAATTTTAAAGTAAAGATCGAATTAAGGCCAAGTAATAAAAATACAGCCTATACTGGCACCGTTGCGAATTCAATACCAATTAGGGTAAAGTTTTCAAAAATTCTTTTGAAGAAAAAGTTAAAAGCCTTATTAAAGTCGAGTTAATTCAAAGTCAATCTATTGTGTTAGTCTTGATATAATTATAGTGATGGTAAAGATCTGAAAAAAGTTGTATTAAAGTGATTTTAAAAGCATAAAGTTTCGAAGAAAAAAAAGCATTTTTGAAAAGTAACGTTATACTAAAAGTATAATAGTCAAATCAAAGTCAATCAATAGTGTTGACTTATTTTTTTTCTTTTACTAATAAAGATTTAAAATATCCTAGCAGCAAAATAACTAGGGTCCTCATTCCCTTTATTACAGGTATGGAGATTGAAGAGAACATTATAATGAGCATGAAACTTCAGTGTAATGCAGTTTAAAAAAAAACTTCTTTTAAAAATAGTTTTTGATTGAGATGTGTGAATGAAGGCATGCAATGAAGGAAGAAGAAGAGTACCTGAAAATGAATATGAAGAGTATGAGCAGGGCGAAAAATACCGCCACGTTGTCCACTGTCCTCAGCATGATGACTAACTGACGTCGGAGAGCAGGTAGGAACCTCACAAGCTTCAAAATCCGTAAAAGACGAAATGTTCTTAAAACAGACAAACCGCTACCACTGCTCTGACACAGTTCCACTATGCTATAAAAAGAGAAATTAAAACAACATTTAACCGTTTGAGTCCCAGGAGGTATTGAAAACAACACTGTCGAAGAATCCCAAACAGCGCTACCGCGCTTTCTCTAAATGAGAACGAAAAGACCTAAGCAATGTGATAGCGCTTGTTTTATTTTCTGTCGAGAAATACCAAGCAGTGTGATAGCTCTTTTTTTATTTTCTGTCCAGAAATACCAAGCAGTGTGATAGCGCTTGTTTTATTTTCTGTCGAGAAATATCAAGCAGTGTGATAGCTCTTTTTTATTTTCTGTCGAGAAATACCAAGCAGTGTGATAGCGCTTGTTTTATTTTCTGTCGAGAAATACCAAGCAGTGTGATAGCTCTTTTTTTTATTTTGTGTCGAGAAATACCATGCAGTGTGATAGCGCTTGTTTTATTTTGTGTCGAGAAATACCAAGCAGTGTGTTAGCGCTTGTTTTATTTCCTGTCGAGAAATAGCAAGCGGCACCATAGCACTTTATTTATTTTACATCGATGAATCCCAATCGGAGCAATAGCGCTTCTTGTATTTCACTGTGGGCCAGAGGACCATGATCTTTGGCAAAAAGTAAAAAAAAATAAATTTTCAACTAAAATATGTGTAGGCAGTTTGAATATAGCCCAAATTAAGTATTCATAATCATTCCAAACATTATAATTTACTTTTTGGACAGACGTGAGTACAATGTACTGAAAAATATGTTAATTTTTTTTTAAATGTAACTTTTAAATTTTTATTTCAGAAATATATATGGGAATTTCACCTTGCTGTTACATTTTTATCAGAGTAATTAGTCTGAAAATTATAGTACAATTTTTCAATTTGTTGGATTCGTTAATACTCTAGACAAACTTATAGTTTATATCTTATCATTTAACATTTTACAATGTTTGAATGAATTTCGAAACTTAGTTCTAAAAAGTTCCACGAGGTAATTAGCTAAACTTTTTTTCTTTTGTTCTCTTCTTTGATGTTTCTTCTTTCGAAAAACCTGCCCCATTTTGCCCGTATTGCAAAGGTGGACTAAATATACCGAGAAACGAAAATTATGTCTTTTTTCTTCATGTCTTCGCTTTATTTTGTAATTAATTCGCTTTATTTTGTAATATTACTTCGGAAATATAATTTGCTTTTCATTTTTAATGTAAAATTACGAAAATTATTATATTTTCATTGCTGTATTTAATTATTTAAATGTACTATATTATTATTTTTTATTTTTCTATCTCGCCCCATTCGGAGAATATATAGTAATGAATAGAAAATAAAATCAGCAATGAATATGACTGCTTTAAGGTATTAACAAAGGTATTTTCACAATTTAAACAGTAAGAAACATCTTTTATAGTGATTACCTGAGTATAACGATGACACCGTCGAACACGTTATATCCACTGCTGATATAACCATAAAGACCTTCGGCTAAAATTTTCAGGCACATCTCAAATCCAAATATGCCAGTAAACACCAGGTTACTGACTTCCACTATAAATGTTAATTCTTCAGGCTGAAAAACAATATAATTTTTTTTTTAAAAAAAGTCAATTCCTACTTATGTCAACAAAGTTTTTTTTTATTTTAGTTACATTTTATGAAATAATTACAGTTTTTTTCCCTCGTATAAAATTAAAATTAAGTAATTAAATTAAGTAATTAATGTTTGAAAAAACTGTATTAACATCCAAGTGTCATCCACTACGAGCTGGAAAATTGTATTTGAACTAGAACGGATGATTAAAATGTTTTTTTATTAAAGATTGAAAATTTGAACAAGATATATAAATATATATAGGGAGAGTGTGAACTCATAGTAGGAACTGAAACAAAAATGCGCGTGGTATCAGAAAACCATGAAAGTATACATTTGGTGACGTGGATCACACGTGCTGCCACGCCACGTTCTTTATTGAATTTATCTGACACAGCGAATATGAAATACAGTAAGGAACCGATTATCCGGAACGATCGGGACCATCGCTATTCCGGATAACTGATTTTTCCGGTTTTCTGAATCGCTACAAAAAGCCGTTTTTTTTATTGTTAAACCCAACTAAAAAAAAAAATTTTGGAAATAATCTTAAAAAGAAGAAAAAACGATGAAGTAATACACTAATGATTATTTCCAAAATGATGGTAAGTTAAACATCTTTCAAAAAAGAAAGAAAAGTCCTAAAATATTATGAGAAATTTTTTTTTTTTAAAAAAATGGCGGGAAAATTTATCGAATTTCGTTCCGGTTTTTCGGTTTTCCGGTTTTTCGGTTTTCCGGTTTTCTGATTTCCGGATAACGGGTTCTGTACTGGAATTAAATATTTAAATGTGCGCAATAAACTAATGTTTTGTTCAAATAGTTGGGAATGATCACTGATGTTATTTTTAAAATATGCAAAAACTGTATCGCTTATAGTAACATTTAAAACAATGATTAACGCTTAACCCATTAGAAAATACCATTTCGTTTTTCGCTCATCCCTATTCAATGAATGAATTAATATTTAAAAAAACTGTATTAAGATCAAGTGTCATCCACTGCAAGTTCAAATAAATGTATTTTAACTTGAGCGTATGAATAAAAAGTATTTTATTAACGATTGAAAATTTGAACAAGGTATTGGGAGAGCGTGGACTAACAGTAGGAGTTTAAAAAGAGAATTAATGTTATGAATCTTCATTATTATCTGTATTATAATTGAATTTATCCTCCGCAATATATATTACATAGTGATGTATAATGAGCCTGAAACTTCCTTGTAGCTTACTACCACGAATTACGATATCAAACTGTTATCAAAGTCGTAATGGAAGCAATGACATTTTTACTTTTTTCAAAATATTGCAAAAGTCAATTCTTCATTGATTGTTTGAAGGTTGATCATAGCACCTAACTTCGAAGATAGAAAATGAAACTTAGTGTCCGTAGTGAAACTTAAATAAAATGTAAATCTATCAAATCTATTTAATAAAATGTAAATCTATCAAAAATATAAAGTAAAAAATAAAAAGTAAAAAGTTAATATTTAAAAACTTCATTCTTCTAAGAAGCCTAATTTATTAGTTATAATATATTTAATTGTAAATATATTTCGCATATCTATATATATATTTCTCTTACACGGCACCAAAAAAAAAGCCTCATTTCAACTCCCCGAATGGCAACGTTAGAAAATCGACCAATGATTGCCGCTAAAAATGTCACANACGGCGTGAACCACATAGGATTGCGTAGCAATTCTCGGGGGTTGGTGAGCATTAGCGAGCAGGGGGCGGAGCCTCCTAGTTTAATTATAATCGATTTATATTGTAATATTAATAACTGATATTACATGAAAACGTGGATGATGCAGTTTAAATGTTATGTTTTTTCTGAAAAACATCAAAACTTAAAACAACTCATTTGTAAAAACAAAAAATCCAATAATTCTCATTCAAAGCCAAGAAAGGAAATAAATTAACAGGACTTTTAAGTTAATAATGGCTAATTATGAAGATTAACAATTCTAAGAAACACTCAAGGTTTAATTAAGGGTTACTTTTATAGAAGAAATACTAATCCTTTTGAAAAATAAGCAATCATTTTGAAAGAAAAGCACCATTAGGGTTAAATGAGATTTTAATTAGTTCTCTTTTTGAGACGTAAGATAATTTGTTCTTTTAAGATATTTCGTTTCATTTCATTCATGAATCATAATAGTTTTAACACTGTGTTTATGAGTAAAAAAAGGTACACATTAACTTGTTTACAGTTGGGTAAGTGTTCGAAAAATTTTAGTGTTTGTTTACTTATATTTCAGATAACAGCATTAAAGAAATAGTAAAATAGAAGAAAGTTCTTATTGCTATTTTTTTTTTCAGTAAACAATTCACTTTATTCTATTTATTATGTGAGATTTTATCTTTAAAGGCAATAAATCAACCTTAAAATGCAATTACAAATGTGAGGTTAAACATAATAAAAATAGTCAAAGCACTTCAGTTTATTTAAATTATGTTGCGATTCGTGAATAGTGATCATATGAACTGTATTCTTTAAAGCATTAAAGAAATAGTAAAATAGAAGAAAGTTCTTATTGTTATTATTTTTTTGCCAGGAAACAATTCACTTCTATTTATTTATTATGCGAGATTTCATCTTTAAAGGCAATAAATCAACCTTAAAATGCAATTACAATTGTAAGGTTAAACAAAATAAAAAGTAGTCAAAGCACTTCAGTTTATTTAAATTATGTTGTTATTTGTGAATAGTGATCACAACCTGTATGAACTGTATTCTTTAACTGTATATGAACTGTATTCTTTAAAGCTTTAAAGAAATAGTGAAATAGAAGAAAGTTCTTATTGTTATTTATTTTTTTTGCCAGGAAACAATTCACTATATTCTTTTTATTTATTATGCAAGATTTCATCTTTAAAGGCAATAAATCAACCTTAAAATGCAATTACAAATGTGAGGTTAAACAAAATAAAAAGTAGTCAAAGCACTTCAGTTTATTTAAATTATGTTGTTATTTGTGAATAGTGATCATATGAACTGTATTCTTTAAAGCATTGAAGAAATACTGAAATAGAAGAAAGTTCTTATTGTTATATTTTTTTTTGCCAGGAAACAATTCACTTTATTCTTTTTATTTATTATGCAAGATTTCATCTTTAAAGGCAATAAATCAACCTTAAAATGCAATTACAATTGAAAGATTAAACACAATAAAAATAGTCAAAGCACTTCAGTTTATTTAAATTATGTTGTTATTTGTGAATAGCAATCATATGAACTGTATTCTTTACATTTGTGAGGCAAGATGTATGGAATAAATTCCGTAAATAATTATAAGCATAACTATTAATATATTTTGAACATTAAAAAATTAAAATATTAACCTAATCTATTAATAAGTAAATAAGTGCTATTATTTAGTTCAGTTTATTCACATAATAGTTTCGCAAACCTTAATTAATCAAATATTTAAAAACCATTCATTTTAAGTCATAGTTTCTTTGTTCTTATTTTGATATTTTTTGTGACTTGCGAACTGCATGCAACAAAAATGTGTGTAAGGTGTTCGCAATGACTGCTAAAATTATGTACAAAACAGGCCATTCATGTTTCTTTCTCTTTTCTATTTTATTTTACTTTTTTTCTTAAATAAAAGTTAATTTTCAAAAATTATTAATTTCTAAAATTATTAATTGTCATCTTCTTTAAATTATCCAGTATAATATTACCTTGCGCACTTCCATTTTTGGGCCCATCCTTGGTAACTAACAAATCAAACGCACTTCAGTACTGTAGTAAGAACGCACTAAGAACGCACTATCCCTCTATTTACGCTTTTAACTTAATTTTCACTTCTGTTTTCATATTTTGTAATCTGGCAATCCTGATACGAAAATATTTTAAATAATTCCTGAAAAATTTCCCGTTCATTTTAATTCGTTACTNAACTATTAATATGTTTTGAACATTAAGAAATTAAAATATTAACCAAATTTATTAATAAGTAAGCAAGAGTTATTATTTTGTTCAGTTTTCACATAATTGCTTCGCAAACCTTAATTATTCAAATATTTAAAAAGGATTCATTTTAAGTCATAGTTTCTTCGTTCTCATTTTGATATTTTTTGTGACTTGCGAATTGCATGCAACAAAAATGTGTGTAAGGTGTTCGCAATGACTGCTAAAATTATGTGCAAAACAGGCCATTCATGTTTCTTTCTCTTTTCTATTTTATTTTACTTTTTTTCTTAAATAAAAGTCAATTTTCAAAAATTATTAATTTCTAAAATTATTAATTGTCATCTTCTTTAAATTATCCAGTATAATATTACCTTGCGCACTTCCATTTTTGGGCCCATCCTTGGTAACTAACAAATCAAACGCACTTCAGTACTGTAGTAAGAACGCACTAAGAACGCACTATCCCTCTATTTACGCTTTTAACTTAATTTTCACTTCTGTTTTCATATTTTGTAATCTGGCAATCCTGATACGAAAATATTTTAAATAATTCTTGAAAAATTTCCCGTTCATTTGAATTCGTTACTCGCTTTATAGATTTTATTTTATGTTTTATTCTTTTTTTTTTCTATGCATTTTATTTTCTGTTTTTACGTGATATTTTTACTTAATGTGTTCGATTTTATTTGTTGTAAAATTTTTTGTAAATTTTTTTTGAGTGCTCCTTACACCATTGTATTGATATATTTTGCTTCGTCTATATTGATACAATATTAGAAAGCACTCCTTTTCACGGATATAATCGTGTGAGCAGATGAAAAGATTATATCTTTTATTTTTCGGATATTTATAATTTTTTTCTCCATTTTTTCAATTTCTCCAGATTTTTTATTATCATTTTTCTCTTTCCTTCTTTTCACTGTTCTGTAATTTTTTCCACGTTTTCCCTACATGTTGAACTATGCATATAACCTACTTATGTATAATTATATATTATAAAATCACTTTTAAAATGAAGTAAAATAAAGTATTCGCAGTAAGGGAGGTTACAAATTTAAATTTAGAAATTTAAAAAAAAACCTCATCTGAAAAAAGCAGGGTCTGAAAATATTGAAATTTGTCTGATTACTGAATTAAATCTGCGTGTTTTTGTAATTATAAAACATTCATTTCTTCTTTTAGCAATCCATTCAAATAGGTTTTCAACATTGTTAATCTCTCAGAAGTAGACATACGAGTGACCCGTAAAATACTATAGGAAACAAAGAGATAATAAAAGTGATTGGAACATATTCAAGTTTCTTCAGGGGGATCAAATTGGCTTTGGTGTTTCAGTATCGCCTTCATTTGTAGTGATTTTTTAAATTTTGCTAGCGTTTCCGTTTTTGTTTTCGATTAAAAATTATCTTTGGTCCCCTAATGCGTATTTTGTTTACATAATTATTGACAAGGGTTCTAAAAATGTACATTTAGGTTGGTTTTAACACTTTGCATGTTTAAAACCTGAACCTAAAAAAAAGTTATAATTTCCAATGATTTTTATAATACGGCTTTTTACGGTTTCGTTGTTAATCTCAGTTTTCATATTGGAAAACAAATCAAACCTAAATTGAAAAGTAGAAAAAGGAAAACTAAATCGGTGATTTCATTTCATTGTTCTCGCCAGTATTTGATTCAGAATTAGACCTTAAGTTCTGCAAGAATTGAAATTTATTAGTAACTTCAGATCAGATTACTTTTTCTTTTAAAATTTAGTCCCTGGCCAAAGACGCACTGTAAGATTCTATGCAAAATCTTAATTATCAAGTGATATTATACAGCTTTATTGTTTTTACGTGACTGAAAACTGATTTGCACTTGTTTATGTTCGTGTATCAGTCGGTTAGAACAGTACTGCAATACGTTTAAAATAAATGCAAATAGGAAGCATTTAAGAAATCTCCTGAATTAAAACCCATGACATTTATGCTTAAATATAAAAGTACTGCATATAAACTCGTGAAAAAATGTCATTATTATAAAACTACAATGCGTCTAACAATTTGGTCTAGTTATTATATTATACTAATATAATGCCTGATGTAATAAATATTCTATATTTATATAATATGTCGTCTAATTTCTCCAATAGTTGAAATTATGTTATATATCGTCTAATTTAACCCATTGATACACGAAAGTAAACAAGTGCAAACCGCGTAAAAACAATAAAGCTGTATAGTATTACCTGATAATTAAGATTTTATATAGAATCTTACAGTGCGTCTAATAATTTAGCCAGGAACTGTAGGTTCAAGTTATTTTGTAATCATAAGGAATCTGTCATTAATTATCGACTCACTGTCACTGTTTGTAAGACTTTACTATAGTAAAAAAGTAATTGCGTAATATTTTTATAGTTCGCTCACGAGTTGGCACTAGACTCCGCCTTCATCACGTGGCATCCAACGATACTATTTCGCCATTTTTGGGAGAAGGATGTGAACAATCCTGATCAAGGTTGCTATTTGGCGATCGTATGACAAAAATATTTATTTCTTAGTCTTTATGTGCATTTTTTTTCACATTAAATAATTCATATATTTGATTCTCTCTTTCTCTCTTTCGAGTGAATAGTTTGTCCTTTTTGAGACATTTTGCTGCAATATATTTAATTAGCTAGAGTAACTAAAGGTATAATAGCAGAGGATGAAGCGAAGTAAGAGACTGAAAAAGAATTCCCTGGTAGCGTTTGGCGGTAGCATTGAGGGCTGTCTCCATTTCAAGCGCGGAAACGTTTCTCCTCTTCCCGCGCTCAAATAAACTCTTCGTCGGAGGAGGTGGAGCCAAGTGCTAACTCCTGGTGAACGAACTATAATTATCTCCCTGACAATTTTGACGAGGCTTTTGTTGGTAATGCCATCTCTCGTCAGACCATTTAACTATTTTCGTCTAAATTTACTGTAAATAGTTTCTATTTACCGAATAGGAGAGTTCATAAACAAAAACTTCTTTGATGGTTAAAAAACTCTTCATATATGCTTGTTACTTCACTTAATTAGACTGTCAAAAGGTGTAATCAAATTAAAGGTTTGTAAAAGCAACATGTTACATTTTATTTTATTGAGCATTAAAAACAATGCATCGGATTTCCTTTTTAAACAATAGAAGAGGGATAAGAGATAAAAAATTAAACAACTTTATTTATTTAAAAGAATAAATATATTTCGCATCATTTGAAGCGTTAATTAGCGTTAACTTGAGATTTCCAAATTCGTTCGAACGATTCGAGAATTATTATTCTCCACTAATTTGTTTCATGTGTCATCGAGGTCTGTCAGATTTCGCTAAGATGTCTCATTAATTTTTAAGAATATTGCTAATTAAAGCAAATTACCCCTCCGATGCACAATATCCTTTTCGTTTTATTTAGGGAATGAGTGTTGTCTCTGGAACAAATATGTTGTTAGCGAAATCTAGAAATTAACTACCTGTCTTTTTAATTGGAGTTTTATAAGAGGAATAAAAGTTAGAGGTATTATTTCAATAAATGATCAAAACCTAATTTTCTTTTAAATGAATGGTTGATACAAATTTCTGCGCATATGCCTAAAATGGCTTTTACGGTCCAAGGAAATTTTGGATTAATTCCAGAAATATTGCTGTGCTAATTATATGCATGTATGATTTGTTTAGATCTACTTTTAGTCTTCCAGCGTATCTGTTACAGTCAAACCCAGCTGTACAGTCAAATACAGTCAAACCCCGCTGTTGTGAACCTTCAAGGGACCGAAATTTCGGTTCACTATAACCGTGACTTCACTATATCCGCTCCGTAAGCAATTTTAATTAATCTTTCCAAACTTCCCCCTTTTATTATTAACTAACTAGACTAACTAAACTAACTAGATAAAATTTTAAATTAAAATAAATTAACTGCCTCATTCATAGACTAAGCAAAATAAATTAATACTAGGAGGCTTTCGCCCCCTGCTCGCTGACGCTCGTCAACCCCCGGAACTGCTTTCGCAGTTCTTTTCGGATTGCTTCGTAATCCAATGCTCGCTCATTGGATACGTTCTAAATGTCTAGCTTTTGTATACTTTTTTGAATACTGAAGTTCAGAAAACTTTTCACTGCCGAAAATTCTAAACCTGTACATTTCAATATTAATTTGAAATTGCAAACAGTTCACATATTTTGCTTANCCTCAATAAAAACCCATTACATGTATGTTTAAATATAAAACTGCCTATAAACTCGTGCAAAACATGTCATTATTAAAACACTATAGTGCGTTCTTGTATCAATTAGTTAACACTGCAATGCAATACGTTGAAAATAAATACAAATAGGAAGTATATAAAAAAATCTCCTCAATAAAAACCCATTACATGTATGTTTAAATATAAAACTGCCTATAAACTCGTGCAAAACATGTCATTATTAAAACACTATAGTGCGTTCTTGTATCAATTAGTTAACACTGCAATGCAATACGTTGAAAATAAATACAAATAGGAAGTATATAAAAAAATCTCCTCAATAAAAACCCATTACATGTATGTTTAAATATAAAACTGCCTATAAACTCGTGCAAAACATGTCATTATTAAAACACTATAGTGCGTTCTTGTATCAATTAGTTAACACTGCAATGCAATACGTTGAAAATAAATACAAATAGGAAGTATATAAAAAAATCTCCTCAATAAAAACCCATTACATGTATGTTTAAATATAAAACTGCCTATAAACTCGTGCAAAACATGTCATTATTAAAACACTATAGTGCGTTCTTGTATCAATTAGTTAACACTGCAATGCAATACGTTGAAAATAAATACAAATAGGAAGTATATAAAAAAATCTCCTCAATAAAAACCCATTACATGTATGTTTAAATATAAAACTGCCTATAAACTCGTGCAAAACATGTCATTATTAAAACACTATAGTGCGTTCTTGTATCAATTAGTTAACACTGCAATGCAATACGTTGAAAATAAATACAAATAGGAAGTATATAAAAAAATCTCCTCAATAAAAACCCATTACATGTATGTTTAAATATAAAACTGCCTATAAACTCGTGCAAAACATGTCATTATTAAAACACTATAGTGCGTTCTTGTATCAATTAGTTAACACTGCAATGCAATACGTTGAAAATAAATACAAATAGGAAGTATATAAAAAAATCTCCTCAATAAAAACCCATTACATGTATGTTTAAATATAAAACTGCCTATAAACTCGTGCAAAACATGTCATTATTAAAACACTATAGTGCGTTCTTGTATCAATTAGTTAACACTGCAATGCAATACGTTGAAAATAAATACAAATAGGAAGTATATAAAAAAATCTCCTCAATAAAAACCCATTACATGTATGTTTAAATATAAAACTGCCTATAAACTCGTGCAAAACATGTCATTATTAAAACACTATAGTGCGTTCTTGTATCAATTAGTTAACACTGCAATGCAATACGTTGAAAATAAATACAAATAGGAAGTATATAAAAAAATCTCCTCAATAAAAACCCATTACATGTATGTTTAAATATAAAACTGCCTATAAACTCGTGCAAAACATGTCATTATTAAAACACTATAGTGCGTTCTTGTATCAATTAGTTAACACTGCAATGCAATACGTTGAAAATAAATACAAATAGGAAGTATATAAAAAAATCTCCTCAATAAAAACCCATTACATGTATGTTTAAATATAAAACTGCCTATAAACTCGTGCAAAACATGTCATTATTAAAACACTATAGTGCGTTCTTGTATCAATTAGTTAACACTGCAATGCAATACGTTGAAAATAAATACAAATAGGAAGTATATAAAAAAATCTCCTCAATAAAAACCCATTACATGTATGTTTAAATATAAAACTGCCTATAAACTCGTGCAAAACATGTCATTATTAAAACACTATAGTGCGTTCTTGTATCAATTAGTTAACACTGCAATGCAATACGTTGAAAATAAATACAAATAGGAAGTATATAAAAAAATCTCCTCAATAAAAACCCATTACATGTATGTTTAAATATAAAACTGCCTATAAACTCGTGCAAAACATGTCATTATTAAAACACTATAGTGCGTTCTTGTATCAATTAGTTAACACTGCAATGCAATACGTTGAAAATAAATACAAATAGGAAGTATATAAAAAAATCTCCTCAATAAAAACCCATTACATGTATGTTTAAATATAAAACTGCCTATAAACTCGTGCAAAACATGTCATTATTAAAACACTATAGTGCGTTCTTGTATCAATTAGTTAACACTGCAATGCAATACGTTGAAAATAAATACAAATAGGAAGTATATAAAAAAATCTCCTCAATAAAAACCCATTACATGTATGTTTAAATATAAAACTGCCTATAAACTCGTGCAAAACATGTCATTATTAAAACACTATAGTGCGTTCTTGTATCAATTAGTTAACACTGCAATGCAATACGTTGAAAATAAATACAAATAGGAAGTATATAAAAAAATCTCCTCAATAAAAACCCATTACATGTATGTTTAAATATAAAACTGCCTATAAACTCGTGCAAAACATGTCATTATTAAAACACTATAGTGCGTTCTTGTATCAATTAGTTAACACTGCAATGCAATACGTTGAAAATAAATACAAATAGGAAGTATATAAAAAAATCTCCTCAATAAAAACCCATTACATGTATGTTTAAATATAAAACTGCCTATAAACTCGTGCAAAACATGTCATTATTAAAACACTATAGTGCGTTCTTGTATCAATTAGTTAACACTGCAATGCAATACGTTGAAAATAAATACAAATAGGAAGTATATAAAAAAATCTCCTCAATAAAAACCCATTACATGTATGTTTAAATATAAAACTGCCTATAAACTCGTGCAAAACATGTCATTATTAAAACACTATAGTGCGTTCTTGTATCAATTAGTTAACACTGCAATGCAATACGTTGAAAATAAATACAAATAGGAAGTATATAAAAAAATCTCCTCAATAAAAACCCATTACATGTATGTTTAAATATAAAACTGCCTATAAACTCGTGCAAAACATGTCATTATTAAAACACTATAGTGCGTTCTTGTATCAATTAGTTAACACTGCAATGCAATACGTTGAAAATAAATACAAATAGGAAGTATATAAAAAAATCTCCTCAATAAAAACCCATTACATGTATGTTTAAATATAAAACTGCCTATAAACTCGTGCAAAACATGTCATTATTAAAACACTATAGTGCGTTCTTGTATCAATTAGTTAACACTGCAATGCAATACGTTGAAAATAAATACAAATAGGAAGTATATAAAAAAATCTCCTCAATAAAAACCCATTACATGTATGTTTAAATATAAAACTGCCTATAAACTCGTGCAAAACATGTCATTATTAAAACACTATAGTGCGTTCTTGTATCAATTAGTTAACACTGCAATGCAATACGTTGAAAATAAATACAAATAGGAAGTATATAAAAAAATCTCCTCAATAAAAACCCATTACATGTATGTTTAAATATAAAACTGCCTATAAACTCGTGCAAAACATGTCATTATTAAAACACTATAGTGCGTTCTTGTATCAATTAGTTAACACTGCAATGCAATACGTTGAAAATAAATACAAATAGGAAGTATATAAAAAAATCTCCTCAATAAAAACCCATTACATGTATGTTTAAATATAAAACTGCCTATAAACTCGTGCAAAACATGTCATTATTAAAACACTATAGTGCGTTCTTGTATCAATTAGTTAACACTGCAATGCAATACGTTGAAAATAAATACAAATAGGAAGTATATAAAAAAATCTCCTCAATAAAAACCCATTACATGTATGTTTAAATATAAAACTGCCTATAAACTCGTGCAAAACATGTCATTATTAAAACACTATAGTGCGTTCTTGTATCAATTAGTTAACACTGCAATGCAATACGTTGAAAATAAATACAAATAGGAAGTATATAAAAAAATCTCCTCAATAAAAACCCATTACATGTATGTTTAAATATAAAACTATTGCCTATAAACTCGTGCAAAACATGTCATTATTAAAACACTATAGTGCGTCTAATAATTTGGTATAAGTATTATAATATACTAATATAATACCTGATATAATAAATATTCTATATTTGTATAATTTATAGTCTAATTTATCTAATCGTCGTAGTTATATTATATATCGTCTAATTTAACCAACTGATACACGAACGTAAACAAGTGCAAACCGGTTTCGGTGGCGTAAAAGCAATAAAGCTGTATAGTATCAGCTGATAATTAATATTTCACATAGAATCTTAGAGTGCGTTTAATAACTTGGCCAGCGACTGTGCAACAGAGTTGGAATAAAATATCCTTTGTGGCAGGCTGATCATATGTTAAAATTCCCCCCGTCGGGCTAACCATGGGAGGATTTTGTGGTTATTCTCTCAATGTAATGCAAATGCGGGTAGATTCCATCGAAAAGTCTTCCACGGAAGTCTCATCGCTAGATCAAGGAGTTCCCTTCTCTAGTGAGATGGGTTCAAAATTACAACGCTACGAAGATTGAGCACAGATAGTAGCAAATAGCTGGCCTGTTTCAAGCTGGTTATACAATTAATCATTATAAAATATTGAGGGAGAATACGGATTGTCTGATTTAGTTTGGCCCGCAATGAAACAGTTGCATGTGTCTCAGAAAAACATGGAAAAACATGTGCGTTTAGATTTCTTAAAGTTGAATTAGAAAGTTGAAAAGTTGACAAAAACATTTAGTTGATTGATATAAAATAACCCCCCCCCCCGTATTGTAGGTCAAAGTATCCATTCCTCTAACTCTGTGGTGATTATACAAACGGACAAATGCGAGTGAATATTTCGTCTCTGAATTTCATGGTTGCATAGGCTGTGTGGTCGGTTTAGTGTTTGCCTACGTTATGTTAGAATGTACCTTGATAATCCTTGCTAAACGCTGGTTGTTTATCAGCGGAGACTTTCTCCCATATTGTCCTAGTGATGTGGAATGCACTCTGATGTAACGCCCACCACACACAGTTGGGGAGTGTGGTGGGAAGATCAGGTGAAAAAGGGCACGCGTGTCCGCATTCAACTATAATAATAATAGTACAGTCGGACTTCTATTTAACGAACTTCCGTTCTGCGAATTTCCCTATTTTGCGATTTTTTTCGAGGAACTAAGAACATTTTGGAAATTTCTTCGTAAAATAACTTCAACATAGTGAAGTGAATTTTCTATTTAACGAACTTTTCTCTGAGATCCCTCTTCCCTATTTCCCAATATATTTTGGAACACATCAAACTTGTTAACGCATTTCATGGGAGAAATGACCTTTTAACTTTTAGAGAAAGCAGTAAAATCCCTTTCCCTTTTTGTTTGCATTTCAAACGAAAAACTCAGACAAAATTAACGGATTTTGTCAGTCGCAATTAAACATAAGGACGCGTGTGGTAATGGATGTTTAAATTTACTTCTATAATAAATGCAGAGATAATTTCATACAGAAATTTAGCCTTTTTTTTAGTTGAAAATGTATGTAGCATGTACTGGATAATGTTTTGCTCTCTTCTTTCTTTCCATGCAGATTTCTTTTATGGTTGAGATTCATAAAATAAATATTAGATACTAGTTTACAAAATGAAGGTGTATCCATTGCTATTTTAATTTATGTCTAGTGTTTATGAATTTAAAACCTGTTTCGTGTTGTTTAAGTATTTCAAATGGTGATTTCCTTTTTAACGAATTTTCCATATAACGAACCTATTATCGGGATTTAGCGACTTCGTTAAATAGAGGTCCGACAGTATCTATACTTTATTAAAAGTTCCAGATGAAAATACGACTTTCTGAGTGGAGCAACCGTAAAATCCACTATTACCTTTAAAACACATTTTAAAGTAACACTTATTTAATTACAGTGATTTGACAGTAGGTATTACAGTAAAAATTAGCGTATAGTGTATTTTTTGCTCCATAAAATTTCCCGGTAAAAATAATGTATGGACATTCAGGGTGCGTGTATTTTTTACCGCAATTTGAACCAGACTTCTTTTTTTTATACAATTTTTAAAGGTACCCAATGAAACACGCGATGCTTTAACCGCTTCCCTGATTATCCCGTGTTAACTCGGGTATGTATATATTGCAAATATTTACTATCCCGAGTATACTCGGCAATAGCAGAATTCGTCAATACCTTTTGTTTTATCACGTTTTTATTCAACCGGAAGCAAAAATAGTAATAATCTGCTGTGATTGGAAGTTTGCCAATATTTATTTGGAAGTTCTGTTATTTGTGGGACGTGTTTTGTATAATTGTATACGCCGATGGTTGATGAATTTACGTAGAAAAAAGAAGTAAAAAAAAATGGCTTTCGTGAGCGAAAACGAAAATTATGCAGATGGTTTTTCATGTACAAAGACTAATATATTTAACTTTTTTCATTCGCCCCGAGATAATTTGGGATAGTAAACTGATGGTAAATTAAACATTTATTTACACATAAAAAAATTAAAATTTAAACTTAGAACTTGCGTATTATGTTTTGTTTTAGTACTCTGTATTTATTAATGGAAAAAAAAAATGCTGATTTTTTGCATTTAAAAAAAAAAAGTGGTAATTGCGGTTAAATTTTGAAAGAAATTAGAAACTTAATCTAATTTTATGTATTAACTAGGAGGCTTCGCCCTCTGCTCGCTAACGCTCGCCAACCCCCGAGAATTGCTACGCAATCCTATGTGGTTCACGCCGTGAACCATGGCTCGCTGCGCTCGCTCGTCAATGAACACAATGTTCTAGCACAAAGACATAATATATTATCATCAAAGACATAGTATTTTATCATCAAAGACATAGTATTGTACTTATGTAGAAGAATTCTACCAATGTTCTTATTGGCTTTTAAAAAAGTATATTAGCTATTTAGATTGTACATGGTGAAAAAATCAAAACATTAGCTAAATAAGAAACATATTAGCAAAATAAATTATCAAATATTGCTTCACTAATATTCTGCATTTTAAAGCGTGAAAATTCAATGCATAAATAAACGCGAAATATAAAAAAATTCAATGCATTCAATACAAACACTTAAACGTTTTTTAGACGTTTAGGTAGCTCCCAGTAGAAAAATATCAATTCAACAGCGGCCTTTTAAAGCATTCTCACTTCAATTAATTAATTAATTCCTAATTGAGTTTAAATTAAATATTGTCATGTTTTTAGTGCATAAATCTGAATTGAACAGCCTGATAATGTTCACTCTGGTTATTGTTATCTGGTTGCTCACTACGTGCTCTTGCGCGCCGAATCCAATCAATTAAAAATGAAAACTGTTGCCAGGGCGAGAAAAGAAATATCATACGTTTTATTGATACATACATACATACGTACGTATTAGCGTTTTATATAATATAGATTCTCAACTTTTTTTTCAATTTTAAAAGTTATTAAAGCGTATAAAAAACTATCGTTTTTTTGAAACTAAAAATAAAAACTCCGTCATATTAGTTAATTGATGAATAATTGATTTCTTCGCCATTAAATTGCGGGTTTGTTTGTAGAATTTTATATAATGTTCCTTTTGAGGTTAAGCCAATAACCAATCATTCATTACAGTACTTGCAAATTTCCGGACAATATAATTTGCTTTATTTCATTTATCGCAAATAGATTGTTATTAAATGAGGTCCAGCGAAGTTGAATGATTGATTAGAACAAACTCTGTAAACTCAGCGAACAAAAGAGACATTGAATAGCAGAAACATTGAATAGAAAATGTTTGCACAAACATGAATCAGGTTATGCAACAGAAGATTCCATATGAGAGTAAATAATTTTTTAATGAGTTTCAGAAAGTGGGAAATGGTAAATTAATGTGTGAAGTATTTTGAAATGGGTAATTTGAAACGAGGATATTTAAACGTGTGTTTATAAAATGACGTTAGGAGGTCAAATTTTTTGAGCTGTTCTTTAAACAAAAACAAAAAAAAAACCGCAGAAATCTTTTGGATTTCGTTGTTGTTATGAAATGACTTGTTTGTTTATTTTTTATTAAATCTGTTACTTTTTTTTAAATGAAATCTAGATTTATTTTAGGTTTGTTGCCCAGATAGCATAGATTGTCACAGTGGCATCATAATAAAGTCAAAAACCTTCACAGCAGTGACAGTCACAGGTGAGGCCGTTTGGAAATGTCCCAATTATGTGACTTTCATGGTACTTTGTCTTGTGATATCACATATAAGTTTCCGTGACAGAATGGATGCTGAGAATGGTCCGATGCGTTTTTTCTCTCCAGACATTTAACTGCTTTTATACTTCTTGAATACCCAGTTATATCAATCCCAAACATCAAAAATAGTGAGATAAATTGCTTTAAAAATGGAAAGAATAGACACAAAACACAATTTTAAGTTCAGTACAGGGAAACAATAGCGTTCTAACTGACAATGCAAGCAAACATACCGAATAATCCTATTAAAACATATGAAATGGAAGAGCATGTTTGAAAACCTTGAATAGCTTCTGATGAGAGCCCTAGGGTAAAATAGGTCCCATTAAAGTTTCAGTTGATTTAGCTTTAAATCAACAAAAGCTAAAATGTTGCTGAGGACACTTTGTGGAACAGTTAATGTGCCCACTTTCTACCTGAGAGGTCATAGGTTCAAAACCCAAATGGGAAGATTGAACTTTATCATCAATTTTCTTTTCCAAAAAGGTTGATAACTAGTTAATATGTTTGATTCAGTTTATAAAATATAATTTTTTAAATAAAATTATGAAATTTAAATTTTTATAAATTAATGATTTTTTTTAACTAAGTAGTATATACATACCTACCAACTTTTACGCATTTGGCGTAAAATTTTATTTCTATCTTTAAAGTGGTAGTAAAATGGATGCTTTCTATATATTCCTTGCATTTATAAACTTAATTTATAATCTTTTTAACCACCACTANTCATAAATTAATGATTTTTTTTAATTAAGTAGTATATACATACCTGCCAACTTTTACGCATTTGGCGTAAAATTTTATTTCTATCTTTAAAGTGGTAGTAAAATGGATGCTTTCTATATATTCTTTGCATTTTATAAACTTAATTTATAATCTTTTTAACCACCACTATCTTAAAAAATATTAAGCATATACATTAATATGCAATACTTTCGCTGTAGTCCGTAAAAGTCCTTTCAAAATGCAACGTATGTTTCTGCCTGAAATTGTAATATAAATTCCATTTTACTACCACTGGGGAAAATCGTGCTCGAAAGTTGGCATCTATGTATATATATATATATTTCAAGACAAAATGCTTGAAAAATTTCCCTTAAAAAAGATGTTTTACTACAGAAACTAAGACAATATCCCACATAAAAATTCTTGATGGTCCCTTCAAAAAGTTTTGATGGTTTATGTTGGTTTCCGTGCGATTCATGATGGTCCAACATCATTTAATGGTTACCATCATCCAATATTTTCTCTTATGCGTTCATTGTTTTTGATATGTCAACAAACGCCCATCATTTTATGATAGAAAATGCCACTTTTATACTCTATGATGGTTAACCATCAAGAGAAGTTTTATTCCCATGGATCAATGATGATGATCCATGATGATCCGTGATGGTTGCAACTATATATTTACATGATGGTTTAATGGGGATTCTTGTTGGCTCTCAGGAACCATCAGTTACCATCAAAAAAGTTTCTTTTTTTTATGTTTGTCATCATAAATCAGGCCGTATTCTTACATTGGGGTGATGATGGTTCACGATCATTCCAACATTTGATTTTTAAGAAACTATGACGTAAAATTATGATGGTTCAATGCAAAAAACCATCAAAACAAGTCGCTATTCTTATGTTGGACCATCATAAATCTGTCCGAATTCCTACATTAGGGTGCTGGTTACTTATTTTGGTTACCATCAAAAACCACAATGGTTCATGATGGAATTATTGATGGTTATCATGTACGTCCATCAATGGAAGACCATCAAAATTTTTTACTTGAGTATGTTGGATTTGTTTTTAAATTTTGAGAGTAAAAAACTATTTTAATGCTATTTTTGACAAAAGAATAAAATTAATAAATAAATAAAGGTTAAAAATTTTATCCATCATCTTGCCATTTTTTATCTTCGGGTGAAAAAACGTAAAAAGAGAAGATTATACTGAAGCGCTTATTCGAAACATTGCATGCCATTTTTAATTCTAGTTTTAATACAAATAAAGCTTTGCGTTGTGTGAGAATTTTTTGAAGATCTGGTAAACAAATCTGTTTGCAATTTTATTTTATTTGGAATGAATATACAAATACGAGATTATGAAATATGAATGCCCCTTCAATAAATTATTCAATACTACACGGGAAAGAATCATTGAAACGAATATATACTTTGAATCTTTTCGAACGACATTAAATAAACCGAAATCGATCTCTCATAGTGTATGTATGAGTATATTCATCTTCAGTTTTAACGTAAAATGCTTGAAGGTTTCGACTTCGAAAGCCATTTTACTGCCGAAACTTAGACAGTATGATGGATTTGTTTTTAGACTTGAGAAAACTCAGTGAAATAGGCATTTTTGTTGAATATTCGACAATGGAACATTGAATTTGAGTAGCTTCAAGCATAGAACTGTCATATTTTTTGAATTGTACAACACTAGATTAGATTAAAATTTTTTAAATGAGCAATACTTTGTATGTTAAAGATGATTTTTAAGATAATGATAATAAAGCCCAGTCTATCTAAAGGGCGTCCCAAAATCAACACAAGATTTGAATTTGAATCCATTTTTGCAGTAAATTGTTGGCAACCCTGAAAAAAAGAACAATTTGGCAGCTGACAGTTTAGGGTTAGTAAAAATGGAGCGTTATACGATACAACGTGTTTTTAACAGTTACAACAATTCAATTACTGCATGAGACATTTCCTGGTCGTGTAATCTCTCATTTCGGTGATCAGAATTGCCCCCCCCTTCGATCACGTGATTTAACACCATTAGATTTCTTCTTATGGGGTTATTTGAAGTCAAAGGTCTATGTCAACAAGCCCACAACCACCAGTGCATTACAAGAGGAAATTAAACACCGCATTAACGAAATTCAGTCACAATTACGCAGAAAGGTCATGAAAAATTTCGACAAAAGTGTGCGTATGTACCAGCAAAGCCGTGAAGGCCATTTGCCTGATGTGTTATTTCATGAACTATGTCTGTGTACTTTATGATTCTGTAGTGTATGTACCACCACATACATACAATTCCAATTCACTAGTATATAAGACATGTTAACTCGATTCTACGGTGGGGTACCTTTTCATAGATGAAGGTTGACATTGTCAATAACAGCTAATCCCACATTGGTGACCCGAACGTGCTGTGAACATGACTACCTTAAAAGAAACGCCCACTTCGTCACCTACAAGCCTACCTAGACAGTAACGCCTACTTCGATAGATGGTTAACATTGCAAAGTTGATTTGCTACTTGTGACTATGACATTAGTCATCTCCTCGTGCCGTTGCTACTCAGTTTTGATCTCACGCAACGTACAACATATTTCTCTCGACTGCTAATGGAGCGACCCCGATTGTGAACTTAATACAGATCTCACAATCAGTCCTCAAAAAGTACGGTGATCTTAATACAGCTCTCCCGGCTTCTCACAGAGCAGCAATGAATCAACTAGTGGTATCCGTTCATTGAATTCCATCACAGATATAATTCTGGTGGGGGAGTACTGTAGTGTATCTACCACTACATAAAAACAATTGCAATTCCCTAGTATATAAGACATGTTAACTCGATTCTAAGGTGGGGTACCATTTCATAGATGATGGTTGACATTGTCAATAACAGCTAATCCCGCAATTCAATGAAAAAAATAGCAATCTAATGACTAAACACTGTATTTCATATTTAATTCAAACCTTGCTTTAATTTTGGGACACCCTTTGCTTATATGACACTGTACTATAATCGAAGCTATTTCTCTATCTAGTTGACAAAACTTGTCAGTAATTTGTATGTATTGTAAATTTTTATGGGTATATAAATGCACAGAGAAAATTAATTTTCAAGTGGACGTTTACGGAGTGGAGTTATATGACGTTTTAATTCCCCTATCAAATTACATTCGTTAATAAGGAAAATGTTCTGTTATGAGATATTTTATAAGATTTTATTGTTATAAGATTTATTAAATTAGGTAGAATAAAAATATGGTTGAAAGTCTGGGTTTGGTGAGAAACAACTCAGTGGTTTTAGATCAGTGAGGATATCGTTCAAAAGATTTGTAAAGTTTTATACAGACTTTAACTGCGGATTTAATGAAAATAATCTAAAAAATTAATAAACTACTAAATTTAAATTTTTTACTATAAATTTGATTTATTTTAATTCGATAATAATCGAAATTTTTTTAAACCAGCCAACCACTTTAACTCTTAATAAGACGGAAAACGAACGTCTCCTTCCATGTCATATTTAATTGTGATACACTATATTTATTTTTAAACATTTCCAAGAAAATTAAATTTTTCGCCATCACGTTAAAAAGTCCTTAAAACCGTAATTTAGTCTTGATTTTTATATTTTTTCGAGAAAACATCCAAATAGAAAAAAAGAATATTAAAAATTATATATTACTCATAAACTAACCTTTAAAATTCCTTTTTATCAAAAAGGATTTTTATAATTTTTTTTCCAGATTCAAGTAAATACATTTTAATATCTTTATAAAAGAAAGATTATGTATCCCAAGTTAATTATAGCAATATATTTCATTAAATTTATTACAAAATCATTTTTGAAGGCATTTTTTAAACAACAACAATAAGAATAAAAACTTAATGTAGAAAACATACATTTTGTTTTTTTACAATTTTTAAAGAAGAAAACATCTTAGCAAATCGATACCTAATTAAAGTTTTTTTTTATTCAGCTAAATTGTATTCACAAAAGATTTTAAGAGAACATGGTACAGTTTTTGTGGAGTTAATTAGTATAATTAATTGTCTTAATATTAAATCTCGTTAGTTTTTTTCTCGTTTACAAAATTCAGAATATTCGAAAAAAGATCTTTTAAAATTAAGGGATTTTAGTCCAGAATTTTATTTTGGAGTAAGAAATAAATTAAATATCTCCCAAAATAGTTTATAATATTAGATAATATCTGCTGAATATTTTGTTTTATTCATATCCTTAATAAAGTAGTTAATCTTATAATTATTGAGTGTTTACATTTAACATTAATTATTATTCATAAATATTTGAACATTTTAATAGTAAAACTATGAAGAATATTTATTTATTAAAATATATTTCATAAAAGTAAAATTATTTGGCGCAAAACTTTCAAAATCAAAAATTAAAATTAAGAAACGATTGGTAAGAAATAAAAATTACAATTTTTATATTTATTTAAAAAAAAGAGGAAATTGCGTATTTTAGCTAATGTTCTTTTAAAATTGAATATTACAATTGAAGATTGAAAATTACAATTTAAAAATTATGGGCAGGGAGTAAAGTTTAATATTTTAATATTTATTTTTAAAAATTGAAATTGTGCAGTTATGAACTTTTAGAAATGAAAATAAAAATTAAAATATGATAGATAGGAACCAAAAATGTATCATTTCTAAAGGCTGCTTTTTAAGTAAAGGCCATTCTATTGTCCACAGTAATAGGTGTCGCGTGTGTCGCAACNGTAAAGTTATAAAGAATATTTGTTTAATAAAATAAATTTTATGAAAGTAATATTCTTTGACGCCAAATATAATAAACTTTCAAAATCAAAAATTAAAATTAAGAAACGATTGGAAAGAAATAAAAATTATAATTTTTATATTTATTTAAAAAAAAAGATGAAATTGCGTATTTTAGCTAATGTTCTTTTAAAATTGAATATTACAATTGAAGATTGAAAATTACAATTTAAAAATTATGGGCAGGGAGTAAAGTTTAATATTTTAATATTTATTTTTAAAAATTGAAATTGTGCAGTTATGAACTTTTAGAAATGAAAATAAAAATTAAAATATGATAGATAGGAACCAAAAATGTATCATTTCTAAAGGCTGCTTTTTAAGTAAAGGCCATTCTATTGTCCACAGTAATAGGTGTCGCGTGTGTCGCAACGAGTGCTTGCGTCGCGTCTTGGTATATCTTGGGAACAACTATGCTCAGGTACAGCTGTGTAGCTAACCTGTGTGATGAGTTTTGTGTCAGCTTAAAATGTTCAAGTTTAACAAATCAACCCCCCCCACGAATGAGGTACGGCAATTTTGCAATATATTTATGCATTGCGCTTTTGTGTTCCAGGTTTTAATTAGTTTTTATTATAAAACTATGGCCTGGAATAGCCTAGTTGGTAGGACGCTGGACTCACAGCTGGAGTTCGAATCCAGCCGGCCGAAGACTCCCCGTGCAGTGCAAATGACTAGTGCATGTTAAATGTGTCAGTTCACAAAGTCCTCCATGTTCCCATAGCAAATTTTTCTACTGGGGGCTCTGGATTGGAGATTAATCGTTCTCTGTCTCTGGTCAAAATTACGATCTGTGAATGAATGGATGTATGATTGGGTCCGCCCTATAAACGAAGTGTGAACCATGCGTGTGGCAGAGGCTGAATTCTTGGGGCCACAGATGGCGCCACTGGGAAACAGGAGCAATCGCTCCCCTTATGCCTTAATAGCTTTCGAAAACAACATTGTAGAAATCATGCGAATCGTGGTGGCACGAGGATAGAGCCCTCGCCTCCCAATGAGGTGACACGGGTTTGATTCCATCGATAGCTGGTCGATTAGAATTCCGCTCCCGGCTCGAACCGACAGCAATACTATCGTAAATTATCCTCAGTGGTAGACGGATCATGGGTTAGAGTCTCCTTGCCGTCAGGCTACCCGTGGAAGGTTCTTTTGTTTTCCCTCTCCACGTTACGAAAATGCGATTTAGTTCCATCAAAAAGTTCTCCCCCACGAAGGCCAATTTCGCCTAATACTTGATCCGGGAGTTCCCTCGTCTTCTGGATTGGGTTCAAAATTATAAGGCTACGGAGTTAAACATTAGTAGCCGTAAACCCTAAATTGAGTTGGCTGTTCAACGACGGTTATAAAATTATTAAATATCAGCTCACACAAAAAATTCAAATTTAGCTGAGTGTTGAGATCAGGTCATGTAGTGTAAAAGTCATGTTTTTTACGAGATATTTTCTATCTCTGAAAAAAAAGAAAACCCTAAAACTGATAAAATTGAAATACTAATTAAAGGCATTAATTATTACTTTTATTCTAAAAATGAAAATGGACAAAAACAGCTCATTAACATGGAAAAAATTTAGAGCTCCAGCTCCAGACACTGCCCAGCTCCGGAGTGCTTCGGCTCTTTGCTAAAATCAATAACGACCAGAAAAGGAAGAAAAAAAATTAGACGAAGAATAAAACGAAATCGATTAATATTCTTTTGTTCGAATAAAAAGAGAGATAACGTTAACGATTTTCAATGAAAAAAAAAATCAAAAGAGGAATTTTTTTTCTGAATTTTAAACTTTAAATCAGAGTTTCTTGAAAGCAGCAGCAGATCATTTATAGTGTGCTGTCATTTTTCCATTGATTGTCTTGAACAATAAAATAAGGGAGGAGAAATCAAACTCAACGCGCTGAAAGGTCAATCCCTTCTTTTTTGATGGAATATGTTTTAACTTCAACCACATCTAAAACTTGATAGATTATGTTCGTTTTTATGTTCACGTGAGAATATCTTTGTCTTCTTTATTTCATTCATTTCTGCGAGAAAAACGAATTTCACGCATAATTTA
Organism: Parasteatoda tepidariorum; assembly: GCF_043381705.1. NCBI lineage: Eukaryota > Metazoa > Arthropoda > Arachnida > Araneae > Theridiidae > Parasteatoda > Parasteatoda tepidariorum. Next base: position 9,963,515 of record NC_092206.1, read on the forward strand.
CAATATAAAATATTTTTTATGAAAATCACAAAGTAACTATCAATATTTATTGGGTAAGCTTTCTATCTTAGAATAAACAAAGGATAATTGTAAAAAATTAATTTGAATTTTTTATTCAGCGATGACCTCTGAGGGTACTGAATGGGAGATAGATCCTACCCTGGTTCAGGTCAAAATTGTGAACTGTGGATGGATGGATGGTGCGTGATGGTGTCCTCCCTGTAAAATGGGCTGTGACGTATGTGTGTCACAGAAATTGAATTCTTGGTCATAGATAGAGCCACTGGAAAACAAGAGCACCCATCTGTCTTAAAATTGATATGTTAGTATTGACCAGTGGCATAAGACAAAAACTCAGCAATGTATACACTGTTGTAAGAAATTAAGAGAATTTGCAGACCTGGTCGATTATCTCCAGAACTACTGAACAGATTTTAATGAAATTTGATACGTACATACAATGCAAAATACAATGATGATGCAATGCAAAATAAATGGCCATCCAATCATTGTAATACACACGCATGATCATGCATAACACTCGTTGGGGTCGGAAGGTATAAAATTGCTGCTACACAATTCAGGACAATTGCCACTGGAAATGATAAACTCTGCCTTATTTCAAGTATGGAATACACGCTGCAAGGCCTGTATATCTGTAAGAGGTGACCATACCCCCTATTAACCTATTTTTTTTTGTTTATTCTGCAACCGCTGTTTCATATCTTCCGACTCCAACGAGTGTTATGCACGATCATGTGTGTGTATTACAATTGCTGGATGGTTATTTGTTTTGCATTGTATCAATGTATGTACATATCAAATTTCATTAAAATCGGTCCTGTTGTTCTAGAGATAATCGACCAAGTCTGCACATTCTCTTAATTTACTACACCAGTGTAGGTTAGTGGGCTTTGTAAGACGAATGAGTTCACGGAAATATAAACCGAGAATTGAGTTTGAACTCACCTCTTCCAATACCGGAACATATTCTGTGGACTGCGAAGTTGCAACTGGCGGCCAGAGCGGCACCTTGTGTGCCACTCAGGGCAAGTAGTTGGGCGCACGTGAGCCGTGATGTTCTTCTGGAACTGCCGCTAGATACTCTTCGCCTTCCGGGTTCATGGGAAATGGACACTCGAGGAGAGTAGTCTTTGGGTACATCTTGTGGTAGCGTGGGTACTACATAAAAAAAGAAATTTATTCAAAGAGAATCAAACAGTATTCACGCAAATATTTGGAAAAAGAATTATGATGAATCAGTGGAGAATGATGAATAATGATGAAAAATAATGATGAAAATAATGAATGATAATAATGGAAAAAAATGATGATAATAATGGAAAAAAATGATGATAATAATAAAAATAATGATGAATCAAAGTACTTGATGAATCAGTGGAGAATGATGAATAATGATGAATCAGAGCACTTGATGGATCAGTGGAGAATGAAAAATAATGATGAAAATAATGAATGATAATAATGGAAAAATCATGATTATAATAATGAAAAATAATGAATTATTGTAGCTGATGAATCAATGGAGAATGATGAATAATGATGAAAAACAAAGCTGAAAAATAATGGTGAAAATAATGAATAATAATAATGGAAAAATTATGATGACAATAATGAAAAATAATGAATCATTGTACCTGATGAATGAATAGAGAATGATGAAAAATGATGAAAAATAAAGATGAAAATAATGAATGACAATAATGGAAAAATAATGATGATAATAATGACAAATAATGATGAATCAGTATACCTGATGAATCAGTGGAGAAGATGTATTCACTGCCACTGAAGGAGGGTTGGTCCCGATGAGGTATTTCAAGTTTGGGTTTTCTTGGGGATCCGATCAGATCGATGTCAGATATTTCCGGACTCGCGCATGGAGCTTGAGGGCTCTCCGCGAACGGAACCTGGAGGACGGCCATCTCTGGCACAGGATGGACATGGGTCGATGTTTTCCGGCTGGAATTTCCTTGCTGGCTGTTGCCATTAAGGGATGCTGAAGATCTCCGTTGTTTTGAAGATCTCCTTTCTGATGATGACCAGGACCCGTGATGTTGAGACGAGGATCTACGTGTCCTCCTTAAGGACATGCTTGTCCGTCCACATTCCTCTTTACGTCGTTTTCTCCGGAAGTGCTTATACCAAAGCAATAGTCGCCTTCTTCCGCACCTGCAACGTCAACAATTCGATAGAAATCTTTTAGGAAATCTATGAATTATTAAATGGTTACTTTTTATTAAATGCTTTGTTATCTATGCAGTCTTTTCAACTGAAAATTTTACGTATTAGCAGCTCAATTTGAAATTTCATAATCAAAATGGTGCTATTTGAATCTATCAGGAATTTGTAACAACTACAGCAAATCGAAAAACAATGTTTATTTCGAAATTGCAGCAGTTTTGAAAATAATTAATTTTCTCAGAAAACTGAATAAAAAAAGGTATATTTTCTGTTTCGTGGGTGATTTTTAAAGGGGTAGCAAAAGTCATGCTTTATGTATGATTCCAGATTAATAATATAAATAAGAATTTTCTAATCTTTCGAAATCTAATCGAAATCTTTGTTAAATAAGAATTTTCCTACCACGGCGTATAAAAAACTCAAATGTGTTTATTAAATACCATTGTATTAGAAAAAGCAGCGTTTTGGATCATGAAATTTCGAAATAATTTTTGACACGAAGTTTCTTCAGAATGAGTGTTTTTCTATAAATATTCAAGTGACAGTCTTATAGGTCAATATTTATTAATAAAACTGTATGTGTCTTCACTTATATCATAAAGTTGAAATAATTTCATTAATGAAGTTCTAAAAAATCCTCTTATTTAATCTATCTAAAAAGGAGGTTTAAATTTAAACTGTCTTGAGTACATGATAATTAGCTACATGATATGATTATTAGCAGTTTAAATACTTAAAATATAAATTTATTCGTAAAGTTTATCTCAATTTTTCACAATTACTCAGTATTAAATCCTATGCACAAGCACGTTTAAAGTTTGTATAATTAAGGTTACTTTGACCACGCTAGTACATTGTGTCTTTTATTAAAAATAAACTTTATTTTATTTTATAAATTTTTTTTATTTTATTTCACAATCGTCTTCGAACAGCCAACCCAATAATTTGGTTCACGACTACTAATGTTGATCTCCGTAGCCCTGTAATTTTGAACTCAATTCAGAAGACAAGGGAACTCTTGGATCAAGTATTGGGAGAAACTTCCTTTCGTGGGGGATTTTTCGATGGAACTAACCCGCATTTGCTTTACATGGAGAGGAACCTCCCACGGTTAGCCTGACAGCAAGGGGACTCTAACCATAGAGTTGAAATACTGGGTAGAGAGAGTAGAATAANAAGTTGAAATAATTTCATTAATGAAGTTCTAAAAAATCCTCTTATTTAATCTATCTAAAAAGGAGGTTTAAATTTAAACTGTCTTGAGTACATGATAATTAGCTACATGATATGATTATTAGCAGTTTAAATACTTAAAATATAAATTTATTCGTAAAGTTTATCTCAATTTTTCACAATTACTCAGTATTAAATCCTATGCACAAGAACGTTTAAAGTTTGTATAATTAAGGTTACTTTGACCACGCTAGTACATTCTGTCTTTTATTAAAAATAAACCTTATTTTATTTTATAAATTTTTTTTATTTTATTTCACAACCGTCTTCGAACAGCCAACCCAATAATATGGTTCACGACTACTAATGTTGATCTCCGTAGCCTTGTAATTTTGAACTCAATTCAGAAGACAAGGGAACTCCTGGATCAAGTATTGGGGGAAACTTCCCTTCGTGGGGGATTTTTCGATGGAACTAACCCGTATTTGCTTTACANAAAATTTCTAATTAAACTCTTTTATTATTTTCTTTGATTAGTTTAATGCTTTTAATCTTATATTTTTCTCTATTCGGAGCTGAAAACTTTTATATTAGAATAAATATTTTATTTCATATTTAGACAAATTGTTGAGTATTAAATTAAAATGCAACATCAGTTTATTTTTGAAAATATCTATTTTAAGTGTCAGGAAAAAAAGAAGTCAAATTCTAACCCATGATCCGCCTTCCACTGAGGATATTTTGCGTCAGCACTGTGGTCGGTGCAAGCCGGCTGCGGAATTCGTATCGAACAGCCATCACTGGGATTCGAACCTGGTGCACCTCATGGGAAGGCGAACGCTCTATCCCCTGAGCAATCATGGCTCAACTTGTCTGAATTCTTTTTTTTTCACTTTTAATTTTGTTATGCATTAAGCTGGTGAGTTTATTTAAATATTGTCTTAAGTTAAAACTTTAAAATGATTTGAACAACTTAGATTAACTTCAAAACCATAATCTCAAAAAAAAATTGCACAAGTCATAAAAAATCAGACTAACATGAGCATTATAAAAAATCGGCACAGCAGGACTAAATAAAAAAGGCAGATGATTATTTTGGAATTCCTTGTAGTTGATTGTTTTCACCTCTGAGTTTTTTCCTTTTTTTTCTTGGAATACGGGATTCGAAAGTGGACGATGTTAAACCCCTTTTCAGCACCATAAAAGAAAATAGTATTTTTATAAAATAATAATTTTTTTTTATCGCTGTTAAAAGTGCTAGTGGTGCAGACTTCCGATTTCGAAACAATTAAATATTGCTCACGTGACCGAAGTCGTCGATAGAACATTAGAAAACAACAGAATAAAGCCACTAAAAAGTGCGTTATTTGCGGATTTCTCTGCATTTCGGGATGTTGTTTGAGGATAATCGTTAATTATGGTATAAGTTGAATTCTCCAAATTGCTAGAATCCCGGTTAATCAATATCTCTCTTGGGCTTTAAGCCTGTTTTGTTGATTTTACGACTTATTCTGCATTGCTTCAAAGACAATAAATCATTACTGGTTGCATAATTTTGATGAATGGTAAATCTGATTTCTTTTTCTGCAGTTAGAAAATATTAATAAAATTAAAGGACATTACGCTCTATTTTTCATAAATGAAACAATATCTGCCTTTAAGTCAAGCATCGTAATCGAAATATATGTATCTCTGTATGTGTCTTATTCGAGAAAAGCATATTCTGTTGGTTTTAGCTATTCCTAAATTGTTTTATAGAGCTAATTGATACGCATAAAGAACATAGTTTTTCAGATGAGCGAAGATTTACTATTACTAAATGCATTTCATTTTTTAAAATTTATGCAATTGAAGTTAAATATAAAAATGGATGCCATGTGAGATGTGCAACGTAATTGACAATTTATTGTACAGTTCGTTCACCAAGAGTTGGCATTTGTCTCCGTGGTATCCTACGATACTATTTTGCTATTTTTGGGAGAAGGATGTGAACAATCCTGAACAAGGTTGCTATTTGGCGATCGTATGACAAAAATATTTTTTTCGCAATCTTCAAGCGCATTTTTTTGACATCAACTATTTCATAAATTTATTGATATTTCTCTCTCTTGAGTGAATATTTTTTTTACAAACTATTCACTTTTTGAGACATTCTGCTGGGAAAACAGCAGTTTTTAAATTTAAAATATATTTAATTAGCTAGAGTAACGAAAGGTAAAATAGCAGATGATAAAGCGAAGTAAGAGACTGATAAAGAATTCGTTGTTAGTGTTTGGCACGCGTTAAGGGTTGTCTCTATTTCAAGTGCGGAGACGTTTGTCCTCTTACTCCCGCGCTGAAATGACGCCCGAGGAGGTGGAGCCAAGTGACAACTCCTGGTGAACAAACTCTAGCTAACGGTAGGTTCGAAAAAAAAGTGTTGCTGGCAAAGCTGCTGAAGTTCATGATCAATTTTTCCAAGAGCAGGCGTTCCATCTAGCGTTCCTTTGTTTGCTCAATATTAGATTCTAAATGAAGATTGTAGTTCATATTATGAATAAATAAGATTCATTTTCGACAGCGACAGAATAATATTTAAATTAAGCGATATAACAGCGTATCTTTCATAAATGAGTCAATGTTTGCTAGGCTAAAGGTTAAAACGCTTATTGTTAGTACCTGAAAGTTAAAAATTCAAGCATCAAAAAATTAAAATACATTAACACTAAACATACCAACACTTAATGTATACCTATTTCTGCCATAGCCGGTCAAATGATTGGACTTTATGTTTCGTGATTGAATGTATGAAATATGGATGTTAGGAAGGAAATAAACTGAAAAAACTTTATTATAATTAAGCAGAATTGTATATTGGCAATTTTTATGTATTACAAACACAAAGAATACGTACTTTTTACATATACATGGTGTTTCTATTGTACATTTTCCGCAAACATATTTCTTCTAATTATTATTATTTCTATAACTCTTATAATTATTCTAATAATTATAAGAATATATACGAATTATAAGAATTATAATTCGTATAATTATNACAGTTATTCTGATTGAACTAACTACGCAACAGTCTTTGCAGAAATGTGCAACTAATCGAATGCAATACGTTGAACACGCATAACATCGTAATTTCTGACGAGATAACCATATAAAGCAATAAATTGTTCTCCCGGTCAAATGACCGGTTGTGGTAGAAATAGGTATACGACAAGCATTATTCGAAACAAACAAAATACAAAAAAATATATATTAAAAGAATATTAACTGTATATAATTGTTAGAAAAAGTCATGAAGTCAAATGTGCAAAAATGATAAGATGATAAGCGTTTTTTCGATGTAAAAGTTCTTAAACGGTCATTTGACCGGTTATGATATGTTGAGTGTTAAAAACAAGATTATTCATATGCCTTTTCTAGATATTCAAAAAATTATGCAGTTGTGAACATAAAAAGTGACGTGCCGTGTAAGGTGTGCTACGTATTTGACAATCTCGTTGTAGCAACCCGTAGGTTCGGAAAAAGTGTTGCTGGCAATGCTGCTGCTGGAGTTCATGGTCGATCGTTCCAATCGCATGCGTTCCATCTCGCGTTTCTTTGTCTCCGAGAACTGCGTGGCGATGACAACGAGGCACAGGTTGATCATGAAGAATGAACCAATCTGCCAGAAAGAGAAAACAGCAATTTTAACTACGCATGTATCAGCTAGATCATTGATTTTAACATTACAAAAGCATATTTCCTTCACACTTAGAAACAAATAAATAAAAATTGTTTTATAGTTGAAATGGCTGAGAAATCGACATGTTACTAGGTTGCAACGCTTCTTATCTGTAGGACAACACGTGTATAATGAATATAGAATCAGCAAGAAAAGACACAGTGAAAGTAGGGAATAAATGGGGGAAGGAGGTAGGTAGGTACTTTATTTACGCAGCACTAGAGCTTCACAATGGGCTATTGGCGACGGTCTGGGAAACATCCTTGATGATGATCCGAAGACAAGTCATCGCAATTTTGATCCTCTGCAGTGGGGAAGGTTTCCCTGCTTTGGTAGCCTGACGACCTGCGAGCGAAGTCCAGCACTTTACGATAGAACAGTTTACCGAGAACCCGTACCGTGCACACCCAGTTCCTACGCAGACTGATCAAAGTGGTCACCCACTCGCTCACTGACCACAGCCAGTGATACTTACCTTCGGTGTTCTGCTGGGATCCGTGTCCTTATGACATGGGTTGTTGTTGTTGTTAATTTACGTCGCACTAGAGCTACACAATGGGCTATTGGCGACGGTCTGGGAAACATCCCGGAGGATGATCCGAAGACATGCCATCACAATTTTAATCCTCTGCGGAGGGGATGGCACCCCCGCTTCGGTAGCCCGACGACCTGCGCGCGAAGACGAGCACTTTACGGTAGCACAGTTTAACGAGGACCAATACCGCACACCCTCGGTCCCTACGCAGACTGATCCAAGTGGTCACCCACCCGCACACTGACCGTAGCCAGAGATGCTTGACTTCGGTGATCTGCTGGGAACCGTGTCTTAGCGATCAGTCAACTGCGGGACCCTTATGATATGGGAGGAGGAGACATGGGTTATGGGGGAAGGAGAGAACTTCCAATGAGAGCAGAATAAAATTTCGTGTGAAATGCTGAGTCGGGGCAATCATTTGTCTCAAACATTTGTTATTTTAGGGCCATAAGTCATAATAAGGTAATTTCTATTTTACTGTCATAAATCATAGTATGGTAAACAAAATACGAATTACAATTTCAGGGGGCTAATAATTTTAAGTCCACATACGTGGACCTCAGGTTTTAACAAATTAAAATAATATAAGCATTTCAAATGTTAAATTACACCTAACGTAAGAACGATCATGCATAATGTTATATTATGATCTATTTAAATACAATGATGAATAGATTTAATAATTATTTAGAATTTTTTTTTTACAATGTGATGTAATGTTAAATGCAATACCAATGCATTACTACATGAAATCTTAGTTTCAAAATTATTTTAATTATTCAAATGAAGTAAAATAAATAATTATGGAAAATAATTTAACATAAACAATAAAAAATATTTAGTTCATGGGGGTAAAAAGTGTGGGAAAAACACAAAAAGTTAAAGTTATTAAATGTGTGTATGTACCTTAATATAAAGCATACATAAACCGGCATGCTGTTGACTGTATTATTTTTAAATGTTACGTAAACACAAATTTTAAAGCTTCATACAAATCACAAAACTACTAAATCAAAAGAAAAAAAAATATTTTCAGAATTATTTAATTATATAATATTGAAAATTAGCTGCATTTTCGAGCACGTAGTTGTTGTAGTTCATTTAGGTCGCACTAGAGCTGCACAATGGGCTAGTGGCGACGGTCTGGGAAACATCCCTGAGGATGATCCGAAGACATGCCATCACAATTTTGGTCCTCCGCAGAGGGGATGGCATCCCTGCTTCGGTAGCTCAACGACCTGCACGCGAAGTCGAGCACTTTATGGTAGCACAGTTTAGCAAAGACCAATACCGCACACCCTCGGTCCCTACCCAGACTGATCCAAGTGGTCACCCACCCGCACACTGACCGCAGCCAGTGATGCTTGACTTCGGTGATCTGCTGGGAAACGTGTCTTAACGATCAGTCCACTGCGGGACTTCGAGCACGTAGAATAAGTGTGATCTTTCGAAAATCACTTCCGTTTACCAAATAACTTACATGCTCTGCATCTATTAAGTAATCCCATCAAAGCTTAAATACCTAAGAATGTTTTAGTGATGGTAAAACTACAAAGTTTCTAGAAGTGTGTTTTTCAGAGGTTAAGACGTGGAACGAGGTAATCAAGAGTTTATAGTTTAGAGCAGAATATTACTATTTTTTTAAAAGTGATGATGCTTTATATCTATCAAATTTAATTTTTGAATATAGTTAATAGCTAAAAAAAATTAAGCGAATATCGGTCCATAATTGCCAAAGACAATTAATTTTTTGTCTAGAAACATGTGCAAATGACGCGTGTGAAAAATAAGGAAAAAAAGAACATAAAAGATTATAATTTCAACGTTGATGACAAAATTAAAATTATAATCTTTTTCGAAGTGATTTTAATTATAAATTTAACTAAAAAATGGATTGACTATTTTTAGGTATATTTGTTCCTAAATTACATAATTTTTTTCATCATATTAATAACAACCAACCAGTAACAATATTCTACCATATTTAGGAAATTAGCAATAACAGTTTAGAAGTTAGTTGTTGTTGGTTTTACAATTAAAAATATAAGAACACGCTTATCGGGTCGTTTATATCATGTTTTAATTATTTATATGTTATGATGGTCAAAAACGTTTTAAATCAAATTTAGAAATACTATTTTAAATATTTGAAAATTGTTTGAATATTTGAATAATTGAAAAAAACTCCGATTAAAAACTGCAAAATTGAGCATGTCTTAAGCCAGATCATCAATACCTAGGCAGATTATTGGCATTTTCAATAAAATGGTCCGTTTACTTTTCAAATTTTCGCCCAATTTATATGGAATTTTTATGTTGTTTTTTAATTAATTATACTTCAGCCCAAAAATACCAAAAATATTAATTTGTTTTAACACATTTCGACTTACTTCAATTATTTGTACATTATTACAAATGTTCTGAAATATTTTTTTCTCATTATTATAAGAAGCGAAATCACAAATACTAAATAAACTAAACCTGTTTTTACTCAACTATATAAAACAATTAACTCATTCTCTTTATATAATTTTATACCTAAGTATTAATAGAGCAATTCAGTCTAATAAAAGTCAAAATAAATTCTGTATCTCTAAAAATAAAAGGTTCAATAAATAACTTATATTCGAGCAAAAGGTCTATCTTACTAACATCTCTAAAATGAAAATCGCCTTTGGGATATAAGATAGTGTAAAAGTATTTATATACATATGGAAGGTTTCACATAGACCCGTCTTTCTCCTCCCGGCTGTAGAAGTTCCTGATTTTACGACAAAATCCCCATTTTCGCAAATATTAGTTCTTAAACTCGACCGAGATAAGACACAGACATTTATGAGGCTGAGAAGAGGCTTAATATTGATCTAGTTTGGAGTAGTTGACGCTTAGAGCTCGCTTGGATCTGATATCAAAGGTACTAGCAATCCCTTTGAGAGAATTATTCTGCATTTCTAACAGTCACGTAAAGGAATTTCAAAATGCTATTTAAAACACCATTTTGAAAAGAAACAATAAAAAAATAAGCGATCGTATTTTCTTTAAGTAGAAAGACATTTATTCTTTTCGTTTTTGGCTTACTTTTTTATGCATTTTACTCGAATAAAAACTTTTAATAACGAACCAAATTTTTTAAAACTAAGAGTTTTTTTTTTACGACGAGAGATTATAAAAAGTTTATAACCGGTTACTCTAGTTTGGTGTTTTCGAACTAAAATTTTTTAATTTATTTCATTTCATATTAAAATGCTAGAATATTTATTTATTTAACTTGCTTTACAAAGTTGGTTACAAATAGACCTAATCAATAAAGGGTTTGTATTTAAAAGACGCTTTTTCCTCAACTTGATTAAGCCAGTCGAAAAATGAAACGCAAGATTTATTTTTAAAAACCTCGCATAGTTTTCTTCTTCTTTTTTTATTCATTTCGCTTCGCTTTTATATCAAAGAAATTTAATTAAAATTTAGATAGTACCCACTTTAATTTAAAAACAGCTTACATAAAAAACAGTTATTTGAATAAAAAGAAATTATATTTGTTACTACTGTCCCTGTATACATTTTATATCATTTTAAACTATGCCTTTTGTTAAGAGTTACTTTGTTATAAGATGATTTATCATAATAGTGTCTGTTATTAAAAAGAACTCATTAATATGATGAAAGTTTATTATTATAGTTCTGCAAAAGGAAGATTCAATTAGTATATGAGAATGCAATTAACTTACTCATTTTATATTTACTATTTACTAATTACAAATGTAAAAAACTTCTGTATAAATGTGAGCTGATTTTAAATTTTTTTTTCTACGGTTGTTATAAACGGATATTTTTTTAAAGAATTAATTATATAATTGCTTTTTTTTATATTCTTTTTTGTGCTGACGTATCACACATCGAATTTATAGAAATATAATTCTTTTTATTCTATGTCCTTCACTTAACTTAGCTTTATTAAATGTTTATGTATTTTACTGTAACCGTGATATACTTTTGTTTTGTGTACCTGGCAACTTCGATGCATAATTAGTTTGTTTATGCTCTACGTGTTTTTTTTGTGTTGAGTAAGAAATATATAGAGAAAGAAATATATAGAGAAAGAATTGAAATCTTTGTCGAGGAATCTTTGTGTAAGAATATAGAATGTGTCACTTAAGAGAAATGATGATTAACGGCTTGGCTTACTCGAAATAGAAAGGAAAGAGCAGTTGTTAACGTAAACAAATACGTATCACGTTTCAAGAACCAATAAGGGGTGAGATACCCACACTTCGACACTTGCAGGTATCCCATCACATTATGCGATTATAGAATTCAATACATATGTAATGTAATTTGCTGACGCAATACTTTTAAAATGTGTTAAAATTTGTTTTTGAAAATTTTTTGGAAGTCTCGCCAAACTGGGTTTCTTTGAGATATTTCGGGGAGATTATTTTCAACGTCCGATCACACCTCGACCACATCACCTAAATTCTTAAACCTGATTGGTTATACATGTATACCTCGCCATATGTATACCCACGCGTATTCACACTTTCGTTAGAAAAGTGGTAAAATGGTTTATTTTTTCGATTTCTTTATTATTATTTATTTTTTATTATTAAAAAATATTTTAATAAATTAGTAGTAATTTAAATGAATTTTTTTAATAATCAATAAGCAACGTTGATCCCAGCAATATTCGCCAACTTGGCGAGATTTAAAAAAAATCGCCAATAGGTGGGCTATTTTAGGATTTTACCAATTTTTTTATTGAGTCGTCAATTATGTTCAATTTAATTGAAATTTTGATGCACCGCGCGAAACAAAAATAAGAAAAGACTGCGCAAAAACAGGTTTGAGTGTGTATTATAAAATATCCTTACATATTATATAGATGTTGATATTTAAATTTGTATGCAGATGCATTTTCTTACATTCTGAGTCCGGGTGAAAAAGCTGCAAATGGGGTTAATCCAACAAATATCGCATCTGAGTAATCATCTTTCTACACGAGCATAATTAGTTGAAAATCTCATCCAACTTGTTTGATCCGTCTATGTTAGTTCGAGTAATCAGGCACTGATAATTGTGTTTGCTAAGAATGATTTATCAATGCCATTGAATACTTACACCATCTTCTCCGACATATTGATAATGCAAATTCATTGAGTATATGATTATTGTAATGTTAATTAAAGATTGTTTTTCAACGTTTCTTATACCATAAAATCAAAATAAATATTAAGAATTTATTGCAGTCATTTACACCATAGGAATTGAGATAAAAATTATGGCATAGTGAGATATATGTTTAAAAAAAATTTCTCCAGATGTCACTTAAAGTTTTAGGTAAGCAGTAACACCAATGAATAAGAATTTTTAAAAAAATCATACTAACACTTATAGAGAAAAATAAACCTTCATAACGGTAGAAAATATTACTTGCATGATTTTAATTTACGTCAATTATTTAAATGCAAAAGAATTTTTTTTATCATTTATTGGATAATCATAAAAATTTTTGAGTTGAGAAAATTATTTTGTTGTGAGCAGAGATAGGTTTTGACTTTTGTTAGATCTAATGGAGGCACTAAAATTTTATAAATTACTGTCTTCCAAAGTTCTTCATTCTTGTATCAAAATTACGTGGAAACAGAATGAACTTATTTTATCACTTAAATTTAACGAGTGCATGAGGAGTATATTTTCTTTTTAAGTTTTGGCTGTTGTCGGTAGAGAAAAAAATATTGTTTGGCCAAATGTGGAATGTTTTGCTTGAATCTTTTTACTTGCGTTTTTCAATTATTATTATTTTTAAATTTTTTTTTCATAGATGGCAGCGGTGAAGTTTAATTTACCATTTTTATCAATTATTTCATGCAATAAAGCTAAAAGCATAAATATTATATTTTTTTCTTCAGAGCAATTTTTGTTAATTGCTAAGATTAGTCAATCTAATTTTAAAGCATTTTTATTTTATTTTACTTTATTTTGATCAGATTAAATAATTTTGTTGTTGTTTTTTCGAGACATATAAGCATTATAAAGATTAATTTCTTAGTTAGGTTATACTTTATGAGGTTTTGCCGTCTTTTAGTATTTAGGATGAATTCAGTTCTTGATAATAAAAGTAAACTTTAAGCAGAAAGTAAAAGTTAATATGGTTAGGTCGCTAATTTACCAGGAGTCAATTTAACAGTTTTCACTGTATGTTTAGAAGAAATATAAAAATTGTTTCATATGTTATACTTTTGAATAATTTTCCGATGTTTTAATAAATAAATCGTGCTCTTCGTTCTGAACATTCATCGTTTCTAATATATTTACTGGGTATAATGAAGAAAACTAATACGTAATCAATTATCGAAATTTTTCATGATATTTATTTTTCATTTTAAATACTGTCACATCAAAATCTTAATGTCTCATAAAATCATTGAGTTTCATATTAAATTCCTAGCCTTATTTTTTATGTGTCCTCTCACTTTCCTCTCACATGCACATTACTTTTTTACAAAAGAGCACATTTCCGAAGACTTCTAATAATGGAGCAGCTCTTTCGAAGAAAGCTGCTAGAATTGAAGTGACAGTTCCACTAAAGAACTTGTCAGTTCGTGACAATTTTAGAAAAATCTTTCTCTCTCTCTATCTTTCTCTTTTTTCATTTATTTTATTTTTTTCTCGTTTTTTCAAGAGAATTTACGTTTTTTTTTTTAAAATTATTGTTTGAAATTATACTTAAATGAAATACGTGCTTTTTTGATCATTAAAATTAAATTTCGATTGAAGATCTCATTATTTTTTCTTCTTCCCTAGTTTCGCGGAATTAATGAAATGAAGCATGAAGGAATTATTGATGTGAAGGAGAATTGTTGAAATGAAGGCAGGATGAAATATTAATGCAATTATTGGAAAATAAAAGCACTGATCCATTGTAAAGTTGTCCATCAGTTCATGACAAGTTGCTTTGTCTTAATAGGCATTAGATTTTGAAGAGTTAGGATTTCATAAAATAAAAGCAAAAGCAATAAAAAGTAAACAAATCGAGTGAGTAAGTACTATTAGTAAAAATGTGAAAAGAAAATGAGTAAATTTCTGACTAAAATATCAAATAAAGATATTGTATTTGTCACTACAGAATTCAATTTAAGCATATATTCAAATGCATACATTGAATTTTGAAGTTTGAGGAAGTAAGGTTACATTTTAAGAAAATGAATAATAAATATGAAATAAACTTAACGTTTCGCTTGATACAGAATATCGTTTGAGGATTTTACGCTGATTTTTAAGATTTAGAAAAAAAGTGATATGCTAATGATGAATTTGAAAATAATTTTTTAAGAAGACGGAATGCACAGTTTTCGGAATAAATGGACTTGACTCATGACCGATGTTATATGATTGTTAACCCCTTAACGATTGGTTAATTTTCAAGAAAACGGTCATAAAAGTGCCTATTTGTTTTCTGACATCCAAACATCTTGTGCTGATATCTAGTTTAAAATAAACTAACTATCTACAATTACCTTAAATATGTCCTGGTACTGCCATCTGGTGAATAAAATGAGAACTAAAATTTTTTCCGGGCAAAATAAATGAATTATTTTTATACTTATTGGCGCGTTACTACTGAACACTCCAGTCCGGAAATTTCACGGGAGCGAGAAATAGAGAGCGAAACCTCATCCCGACATTTTCACGAGAGAGAGAGAAGGAGGGAGTTAAAGTGATGGAAACCGCGACAAATATCAAATTTTTAAAACACAATGCATTTATTTCACCAATTGCTTTATGAGAATTCTGTAAAAAAGTTTTCACAACGTATCTAAAATCAAAATGCTTTGAAATTTAGTATATATTAAAAAAAAGGGTTTACTTACCACTATAAGCAGGACAAAGTAAACCCAATCCCAAAATGAATGAGCATCTTGTACGTAGTACATAATATCCGACCAGCCTTCTAGACTGATCACCTAAAATATAAATTAAAAATAAATGAGGCCTACAATATAAAAAAAGTGCCAATAACTATATTAGTTTAAAATGTTTGCAATATTTTTTTGTTATGCATTTGTGAAAAAATTTGGTACAAAAATAAGGCTGTTGATTTATTTAATAGCAAATAATCAAAAATTAATATCCTATTAAAACTAGAGGGCACCAATCTCTGTTCGGTTTTAGTTGTTAACAGTTTCTTCATCTAAAAAACAAGCCTTATTGGCCAAAAAATGGTTCGTAACCATTAATTAATGGTTCATTGCAACGACTTTTTCAATGAATTGTATAGATAAGGATAATTNCGTAACTTTTACTACTAATAGTCTTGTAATTTTGAATTCAAAGCAACCTAATAATTCAATCGATAGAGATAATATTTGAAGTATAATATCAAATAAATACTTAATCGTAGCTCATATTATAATGGCTTTGTTTTAATTTTTGATATTTTTTTAAATGTTACAAATTTTCATTAATTAAATTATTTAATTTGAATTTGTATTACTAATTAAAGTATGCTTTTTATATAAATTCATTCTGTGAGCATTAGTTTTACTTTCGTAAGAATTTTTTTTTAAATGGACTTTTATTAAAATATAGAAAAAAAATGAAAAATAATAAAAAATTAATGAAAAAAGAAAAAAAAATATTTTTTAAGAATATTTTAAAAAAAATATTCAAAAAAATAATAAAAAGGCGAAAAAAAAATGAAGAGATATAATCTCTTCATCAGCTCACACGATTATATCCACAAAAAAGAGTGCTTTCTAATATTGCATTAATCTAGCACTATTGTTTAGACAAATATTATTAAATTTGCCGTCCACTTGCTAAATGCAACCTTTTATTAGTCAACTTTTTGTGCAAGTCCTTCACACAAAATAGTTTTTGAACACCTAAGAGAATGGGTGTTGAATATTTGAACTTCCTCTCAACATAAGTAAGTGTATCGAGTGGTCACATTTAAGATTGTAAGCCACAAGATGTGCAGCTCTCAGTAAGGCTCATTTTGTGGCTTACATACTTAAATGTCACTTTTTTGTCGCACAGTTGCCGCCACTGTCTGGCAATTACAAGATGAGCAGCTCTCAGTGAGGTTCATCTCGCGATAGCTAGACAGTAGCGACAACTGCTCATAAACTTTCAATGTCCATACTTACTAAAAAAATAGCCACCCATGCTAATCCAATATTATCGAAAGAGATGGCCCCTTTGAAGGGATTTCTGTTTCCCGCCCGGCACACGGTATAGTAATTGTTCCAATTCACGCAATGCGTCTCAGAGGGAGAATTGCTGCTGAATGGTAAGGCCGTTCCATTGCACGCCCTACCCACATAAGTATACGGAGGAAGGTCAATGCACTTGTGATTGCCACTGTCCTTGTCCAGGCTGCAGATATATTCATATTCGTCGTCATCAGGATCATGATAAAAAGTAGGGACATTCCTGAAAAAAACAAAAATATTTCAAGACATTATTTTAACAAGAAAATTACTAAGTAAAAATTACATATAAACTACTACGCAAATTACGAAGAAAAATTTCTGTGCATCACAATTTCATCAATGGCTAGCTTCCATTTGAAACTGGTTTGGGCCTTTTGGCAGCATTGCTTTAATTTTTATTGACTAATGTGTCGAATGGCTTAACTTTATCAAGTGATTTTGAATTAAAATTATACTGTAAGGGGCTTAAATTATCGACCATGTCAACCTTCATCTATCAAAAGGTACCGCGTGATAGAATCAAGTTAACATGTCTTATATACTAGTGAATTGGTATTTAATATTTATAGTGAGATCAATAAATTTNATCAGAATTATATCTGTAATAGAATTCGATGAACAGATACCACTAGTTGATTCATGCTGTTTATTCATTTATATTAATTTTGCACATTATATTTTCTTCATTTTTTTTGCTCATAACATTTCGCTCATAATTTTTTTCCCCTCCATTTTTTTGTGTATAGCATTTCGCTGATTTTTTTTCCTTCTCAATTTTTTTTGTGTTTTTTTTTAACCAGGAGACTTTATTTACTTCGCGGGATTTTTTTTCTGAGCAGTATATTTTTCAGCAATTCAAATGTTTTAATGTGGACCATCTATCAATGTTTTCAAGTTCATATCACTTCCGAAGGTCACCATTGTAAGGAGAATTAATTACCGACTATGTCAACCTTCATCTATGAAAAGGTACCTCTCGATAGTTTCAAGTTAACATATCTTATATACTAGTGAATTGATAATTAATATTTATAGTGGTAGTTACGCCACAATAGGAAATTGAGATAATTATTGTTATGAAGTTTATGAAATAAGCTTACGAAGACGCTTTTTTTATTTGATCAGAACTTTAAGGTGGGGAAAAATTCTCAGGTTTTGAAGCATTTTTTTTGAAAGATTTGAATATTATTTAAAAACAAAAATATCCAGATTTTCACCAAACAAATGGTTATAATAAACATTATCTCTGGTATTTCTACTATTGACCGAGACATTTCTGTATATTTTAGGTTTGAAGCTGAGAAACGTGTAGTTTTATTCTTAATCGATAATATCGATTAAGCTAGATGATTATAAATTATTTCTTATATGTTGGATGGCAACAGTCTGGATGAAAAAAAAATGGAACAGCTATGGTGAATAAAATAGTTGCTGACCTTCTGATTAAGTCTCACTTGTATTAAGGTCAGCACTTCAAAGGTTTGCAGGATGTTTCAAACGTTTTTCTTTCCAAATTTCTCAACATTCATTACTTATCTGAAACGTAATTTTAATGCTTTGTGCAATATAGAGAAGCTTATTGCACAAAGCTGAGGCTGAGGTATGCTTTTTATTTACTCAATTTTGTGAGGTTTTATTGAAGTTTGTCGTGATAATGTCAGCTTTTTAAAGAGTTTTTTTTTTATTAAAAAATAAAAGGTTTTCTGACGTAAAAAAGGAGCAGATGTTTTCCTTCGTGAATGCATTTGATTTAATTTTATTAATTTATTTATTATAAGAAATTTTAAAAATTCTTTAAAAAATTATTATATTATTAATTGATCCGTGGTGGCTCATGGGATAGAGGGTTCGCGTTTCAATGAGGTGAATCTGATTCGAATTCCAACGATGGTCGGTCGATGCGAATTCCGCACCCGGCTCACTCCGACCACAGAGCTGACAAAAAATATCCTCAGTGGTAGACGGATCATGGGTCCACTTGCCGTCAGGCCAATCGTTGGAAATTTTCATGGTTTTCCTGTCCATGTAAGGCAAATGCGGGTTGGTTTCATCAAAAAAATTTCTTCCACGAAGGCACATTTCTCCCAATATTTGAGACAGAAGTTCCCTTGTCTTCTGGATTGGGTTGAAAATTACAAGGTTTCAGTAACATTAGTAGTCGTAAACCCTATATTGGGTCAGCTGTTCAACGACGGTTATAACATATCATTAATTGTTATATTACTAATTATCTATGGTAAAAGTTAAAGAACACTTTTTATTTTAAATTATTAAAACAGTTTTACTGAGTTTATTGTTTTTTTTTTAAAAAAAAAACTAACTTGAAACAATTTAAAAAAGTTTTAATAATATTACCTTAGCAATAAACTTGCTACAGCGTTAAAAATTTGCTGAATAAATTTCAGATTGAGGGAGCTATGAACCTATAATTCTTTAAAAAGCAATTAAACATATATATATTCGCGTGTCATAAAAAAAATTAAATACTTGAAACTTTTAACATTATTAAAAAGATTGTTATTATAAATACAGTCCCTTCTCTCTATTTTTAATAAGAAAAGGGCTGAGAGAAAAGTATCACCTCAACTAAATGAAGGAAATTCTTTTGCACATTCAAGACCTTGCGTGATTAATGTGATCTCGTAACAGAGATTTGAAGATAAATGGTATCACTACGAGCGTAAACGAGAACGATACAGGGGTCTGTCAAGAGCTCTTTAATTCGTGTAGCAAAATAAAATAAATTTTCTCTTACATTTTTCAATTGGCCCCTCTCACCTCAAGCAAATTTCATATAAATATAATGTAATTTGCTTAGCGCAATTTCCACAATAATTTATCAACAACTCCGAATTTTTATTTTGTTGCTGAACGAAGAATAAAATCGCGATTTAAACTGTTATCTCGTAGGTTGAAAAAAAAAATATTGTAAGAACATATTTTATATGGGGTGATTTTATTTTACAAATAGTTTCCACTTGCTGTTTCTGTTTTGCGCCATTTTTTAAAGCGTAACTTTTAAATGAAATTCTCATGTAGATAAACAGAAGAATTTATAAGAGTAAAGATAGAAGTATTAAAAAATATAATTAATGGATCAACTTAGTTAAATTTTTATAGGTATTTAAGAGGACCGTTTTGGTGGTGTATACTAATACAGTCCCATGTCAAATTATTAGACGCGCTGTAAGATTCTATGTGAAGTTTTAATTATCAGGTGATACTATACAGCTTTATTGATTTTATGTGACTGTTTGCACTTGCTTACGTTCGTGTATCAATGAGTTAAATTAGACTATATATAATATAAATTTGACGATAAGATAAATTAGGCGATATACTATATAAATATAGAATATTTATTATATCAGGTATTATATTAGTATATTATAATAATTAGATCAAATTATTCGACGCACAATAGTTCTTTTAATAATGACATGATTTGCACCAGTATTGGCCGTTGATTACAGTAATCGATTACAACTGTAATTGATTACAGATAATTACAGCTATGTAATCAATTACTTGTAATCACGATTACAAGTAATCAATTGTACAACAAGTAATCAATTACAAGTTACAAAGTTTATATAGAATACTTTTGTATTTAAACACACATGTAATGGGTTTTTATTCAAGAATTTTTTACATACTTTCTATTTGTATTTATTTTTAACGTATTGCATTACAATGTTAACCAATTGATACAGGAGAGTAAACAAATGCAAACCGGTTTCATCCGAGTAAAAACAATACAGCTGTATAGTATCACGTGGTAATTATAATTTTACATAGAATCTTTTAGTACGTCTAGTAAAATGGCCATTGACTTCTAAGTGACGCCTGAGTTACATCGAGAGCTTGCGTCGCGACCTGCCATTCCTAGGGAATTATTGTGCTCAGTTACAGCTGTGCTCAGATATCATCTGTACGGTCAGTTCTGTGCCTTTAAAATGTTCAAGTTTAAAAAATCACCCGCCGCTTTTGAGGTATGGTCAATAATGCGTTTTTAGTTGGCAAAAAAACAGTTTGCTGTATACGAATCAAAGCTTGGACCCCTTAATGTTAAGTTTATTTTGTGCATATTTCGATATATCTCAAAAACTTTTAAAGCGTGAGCGAATTAAAAAATTTTACACTGATAAAATTTGTTTATTCAAAGATAATTCCGTGTAAAAAATAACCTTCAGTTAATATTTATTATTTTCCATTATTTCATTTAATGATAGCCGAAAAAAGTTTGAATTGTAAGTTCCAGGGCTCGAAAAATAGCCCGTCCTCGGCGGTCAAAAATTCCCCGCGGACAACGAATTTCTCGAATCCAACGTCCGCGCGGATGGCCATTTCCCCGTTAATGTTCGTGATACATTTTCAATTTTTGTTATCTTACAAGAGTCTAGCGCCTCACTTCTAAAATGATCCTCTAATCTAGAAATACAGCAACACGCTGCATATGGTGGAATTGATGTTTTCTCTGTCTGGGAGTACTGCAGCGGTTGAAAGAGGCTTTTCAGCAATGAACTTACAAAAAACACATTACTTACTGGTCGTAACAAGAAGCATTAAACGCCTTTATCAACATCTACCTAAATGGAAAATCCCTTTCAGATTTCTGTGCAGAAACCTTTGTAAATCATTGACTTGATTGTGGAACTGGCAAACGTCATATTTGATTCATTTAAAAAACACAGTACCCTCGGATAAATTGACATTCCAGATAACTTGATCTTTGTCATTTAAATTATTTCAAATACAAGGTTATTATTAGTAACCTAGTATTTTTTTATTACAGTATAATGTAATCCTAGTATTTGTAATCCTAGTAACTACTAATTCATTGGGCAATTTATATAAATGTTTGTAATAAATAGGAGAAAATTATATTTTTATTTATTCAGAAGCTACGGGTTAGTTTCAAAAGAGGACGGGTGCATTGTTGAACAAGCCGTCCTCGGGGACGGGTAAAATTTCTGAGTTTTTTCGAGCCCTGAGTTATACCATTTTTTACATCGTTTTAAAAAAAATTATTTTACTTGGAAAAATGCAAAATTTGAGTGAAATCTGTCAAATTGTTCCTGAGAAATTAAATTTTGAAAAAAATTGCATTTTTCAAATTTTATTTATTTTTCTGCTCTGTATTATAAGGCTTTAAACACCCTTACGTTAATTTGTGCAAATTCTGAATATTACTCCCACCCAGAATACTCGCTATTTCAATACTACAGGTGAATATCACACATAAAGAGGGTCCCAATCTGATTAACACGGTCCCAAAAGTTAGAGTTGAAGCAAGAAAAAAAAAACGATGCCAAGCCCTTAAGTTACTGAGGCGGAAAAAGCCAAAGAACGTAGACAGGAATGCCCCAAGCGTTGCCCACAAACGGTAAAACGAAAGTATTCCGTTCGCAAACGCAAGCATGAAGCTCGTCTCACACAAAAATACCAAAGTGGTTGAGAGAATTGAACCCTACCAAAGAGCGAATGGTGACTCTCCGAATCCCTTTCATGCAAATACGAGAACTGGGTGTTGATCAGCAGTTAGGGCTAAAAGGATCCAGCGTCAACGTAGCTCAAAACTTGCACAAGACTGTCAACTGTCTTTCACGCAATATAAATGATTCATTCACTATTCATGTAAAATTGAAAAAAAAAAGCCTAGCTTTCAAATCACATTTCATATGTGAACTTGTGAATCCCAAACGGGTGTATGATGCAGCTTACAATCTCCATCAAACACTATTGTACCCATCCAAAAATGTTAACATCGATCTCGATTGGTTGTTCAATGTCTATTCAGTCATCATAAGAAATTACGCAGAATGTGTCTGAACTGCATTTAAATATATCTGCGAAATTGCGCACCGAGCAGTTCAGGATTATCTGTTAAAGATGTCCAAGACGAAAACGCAATAAAGTTTCGTTTCCAAAAAAAATTAGGCAACAACCATTTTGCCAATATAACGTAATAACCATTTTGCCAAAGTAATTTGGTAACGTGTGATAACGGCAAGGCGATCACAATTTTTTTTGTTGTTGTTGTTAAATTTGTTTTAGGCTTACGGCCTTTTAGAATTTATAAATTACAGAAAACTCTTATGAATGTTAAAATTAAGCGTATATTTTAACACAAATCTCAACAATAGAACTACTTAGAATATTAAGCCTGTTCACGCATCGCCTCTTAAGCATTACATAAGCGGAGGGATACACTGGAAGTTTTCTAAATCTCTTCCGCTTGTTATTGTTTACATTCAATCAACCATCCATATCTATTTCAGAATCTTTGAAGTGGCAAAAACTGAAAGAATAGGCGATCAATATAATTATATTTTGAAAACGAAATTCAACACCCCCGAGAAACCTTTTATAAGCTTGGAGAAGAACATTACGTTATAATAAGAATATTACGTTCGAAAGGATAATATAACAAAAACGTCTCTAAATAGTGAAGAGAAATACTTATATCCCTGCCTTATATGGGCCCTGTGACACTTTTTAATTCTTTTTACTGTTTCTATACAAAGAATGATTTATTAAGCATGTAAAATAGAACATAAAATGCAACACGAGAAACGTGAAAAAAATATTTTATCACCCTCTTCTGTGTTGCGTAGGTTCTCAAAATATTTTCTCTTCTCCCAGAATGTTTAAAAGTGCGATTCAGAATGCAAAAGTGGTTCCCAACCTGGTAGTTATTTTATTGGCAGAGCAACTATAAAGCTTTTAGAGAGCCACCCATTATTTGTAAAACACGTCACCGTAGTTCTTCTCTGAGTCAGGTAAGTATAGTTTCATTTTTATGTTCTCAAAAAATAATAAAAAAAAGTTAATACATTCTTTTCGAATCAATCGATGTTCTGAAAAAATAAAAAATTCATTGAGGAGGTGGACATTTCTTCAGCATTTGCAAAAACGTTTAAAACACTCTCGCAAATTCTTTATCAAACCGATGGAGTGGAATTCATTAAAATATTAATACATTATCTTTTCTACCACTAGGAACAATTTTTTATTCCGCGGTAGTTGGAGTTTTATTTACATTAGGGTTGATGAAAGAAAATTGAAAAACTCCCTTTTATAGTTCGTCTATGGTAAGAACTCTCCCCTCCCACGAAGTCTGAGGCGTCTGCTGCTATGGTAACAAGAATGGGGCATTTCAGGGAGGGTAGATTTTCTTCACTCTAGGGTTAACACAGTAGACCGAAGAAAAAGATTCCCTTTCCTATCTCGCTGACCCACAGTAGGCCAGCATCCAACGTTTCGTGCCCAAAGTTAGTATTTCGATAAAATTTGTTTCAAAAATTGGGGTTTTATTTAGTGGTTTTGATGTGCAGGTAAATTGAATTCATAGTTAAAATTTTGAAATACACTAAAATTACCCAAAAAAAAAAACAAAATGGCCAGCAGAAATTAAAAAAAATAATAATATGGTACGTTTAAATAATTAAATATAGCACTGAAAGTATAATTATTTTCGTAATTTTATATTAAAAATGAATAGCAAATTATATTTCCGAAGTAATATCGCAAAATAGCGCGAATTAATAACAAAATAACGCGAAAACATGGGAAAAAAAAACATAATTTTTGCTTTTCGGTACGTTTTGTCCACCTTTGCAATACGGGCAAAATGGGGCAAGTTTTTTCGAAAGAAGAAACATCAAAGAAGACAACAAAAAAAAGTTTAGCTAATGACCTCGTGGAACGTTTAGAAATTAAGTTTCGAAAGTTATTCAAACATTGTAAAATGTCAAATGATAAGATATAAACTATAAGTTTGTCAAGAATATTAACTAATCCAACACATTGAAAAATTGTACTATAATTTCAAACTAATTACTCTGATAAAAATGTAACAGTAAGGTGAAATTCCGATACATATTTCTAAAAATGAAAATGTAAAAGTTACATTAGAAATTTTTTATTAAACATATTTTTCATTTCATTGTACGGTCCAAAAAGTAAATTATAAAGTTTGGAATGATTATGAATACTTAATTTGGGCTATATTAAAACTGCCTACACATATTTTAGTTGAAAATTTAATTTTTGACTTTTGGCCAAGGATCATGGTTTTCTGGCCCACAGTGCGACCTGTCTTAAAACCTGCCAAAACCTGTCTTAAACAGCGACCCCACATCCCTACTTGTAATAGTTATATGTCTCTGCCACCGCCACGGGTCCAGATGAATGGCTAGGGGAGTTCTTACTTTTGACAAACTATAGTTCGCTCCATGGTTTGTATACAGAGAGCACTATTGGATAGCAGGGTTTGTGATTCTAGCAAACGATGAGCAGTGTTAAAAGAAGGAACCCTGTTAAAAAATGGAGCCTTAGGCCATGATCATGCACGCGAGCGGTCCGCAGACACTATTTTAATCCATGTAAAGTTTTTGCAACTCAAAAATACGATGTTCTGTACCATAATAGAGCAGAAGGTTTTGAATGGATGCTATTACATCGAGCTATAATGCTTTGAATATTTTCGTACGGAATTTAAACTTTATTTTAAACTGAATCTGGTGTAAAAACTGAAAGGAAATAAAAAAAAAAACTTTAAGAAAAACGATCATATGGGTACATTGGAGTTACAAGAGTCATCTGCAGTGTGAAAAATTTGATTTTGATTACGTCTACTACTAACGTCACCTAGCACTAAACAGTTTTTGTTTTTGGAATCAGTTAAATACATATGGTGGTTTAATAGAAGGTGGGTTTTAATTTTTAAACCCTTCAGTTGCCACATACTATAATGTTTTTTTCTCTTCAGTTTCTTTAGTGACTTTACCCACAGTGGGACATTTGCAAGTAACGTAGTGTGGATATCTCGATCCTGATTGTTTGTTGAAACGTGTCATTCGTTTACGTTAGCAACTGCTCTCTCTATTCTCTTTCGAGTAAGCCTGTTAAGTATCAGTTTTCTTAAGTGACACATTCTAAATTCACCCAATCAGAAATTAATTCAACAATCAATCCAATCAGAATCGACAAAAGGAGAAAAGTGAGTCTTTCCCTAACCCTTAAATTGAAAGAGTCTAAACACCAAGTACGTATTGTGTGTCGAAAGTAAGAACTCGCCGAGACATTCGTCTGGACCCGTGGCGATGGTAACGAGGTATAACTATTACAAGTTGGGCTTTGCGGTCACTGTTAAGAACAGGTTTTGGTTCGTGTTTGCGAGAGAAAGGGAATATTTTCCTTCGAACTACTGCGTTAGTCTTAGAGGGAAGAGAAGCTACACTCCCTGAAATGTACTATTCTTGTTTCCACAGTAGCAGACGGCTTCAGACTTTGTGGCAGAGGGAGTTCTTAGCGTAGACATACTATATAAGCAAAGATATATGAGAGTACCGAAATTAGATATGTGTCCGCTGGGGTTGGAAGGGATCATCTCATACATAACACAGGGAACCGTGAAAGGAGAGACAATTAGGTTTAATGGATGTTGCTGTTGCTGTAGGCCATTAAGGCAGAGGGCGTGCGATTGTTCTTGTTTTCTAGTAGAGCCACCTATAACCAAAAATTCGACGTCTGCCACACTTATACCCCTGAGGTATAATTTGTAATTCAAACATTTTGGACTTTTCGACCCGACATATTTAACGTGCACCAGTCAAAATTTACTTCACGGGGGCTGGCTGGATTCGAACTCTCGATCTCACTAACGAGATTCCTGTACTAGGCCTTCCCTGCCCTGGTTTAATGGATAAAATTGCTTTTTTTGCCTTAAACTATTTACTTGACTATGGAACTGATACAGTTTCCAAATGCAAAGCTTTATCTTTATAGGATTAAAAATATAGCTATATAAAGAGATGGTACTTACTCGGGGTAGGAAACATTTTTAGGAAGATCTATGTAGCACCGTTGTCGTAGTAGGCCAGCCCACAGCTGCACCCCTACAATGCCGAAAATGAAGAACACAAAAAAGCACAAGAGAAGAACGTTCCCCAGCATTGGAAGCGTATCGAGAAGCAGCATCACTAATATGCGCATGCCTGCAATAAAAACGAAATTTTATTTCAACCCTAAGCAGATTATTTTAATTTTAACAATTTAAAACCAACAATCAGATAGTTTTGTTCAATCAGGTAGCTCAAATCGAAACTAGCTTCATTTGAAGTGAGACATAAAATTTTGACATTAAGTTGGAATTTTTTTTTTTTAAAAAAAAGTAGAAAATCGTTATTCATTTTCTTTAAATAATCATTTATGTATTTCGTTCTCGTCACGTGTCTACCAACCAGAGAAAATATAGCCAAATTCATTTGCTCTTATCTTGTGAAACATCGATAAAGCAAAACAGCATGAAAAAAAAATCGCCAATAAAGGTACATACTGCTGAAATGAACCTTCCTTAGAGTCAAAAATCAAAATAAAAGTGGAAAGTTAAACGCGTAGCATTAAGGAAAACACTGGTTTAACTAATGGAGGAAGAGATATAAAATAATAAAAGAACGGAGATAAGAAAAAAAATGGTAGGTTACTCTGGGTGTGCCAGATAAAGAATATAACTCTAAAAATTAAAAAATATATAGATAGAGTATTATAAACATCCTTAGTTAAATTATTAGAATTTTTCAATGATTTACTAGAAGATGCGATGACTCAGGGGATAGAGCGTTCGCCTTCCAAACAGGTGAACCGGGTTTAAATCCCTACGATGGCTGGTCGATACGACTCCACAACCGGCTTCCACCAAACACAGTGCTCACTTGAAATATCCTCAGTGGCAGACGGATCATGGCCTTTGCCGTCAGGCTAACCATGGGAAGTTCTCGTGGTCTTCCTCTCCATGTAACGCAAATGTGCGTTAGTTCCATCAAAAAAAGTCCTACACGAAGGCAAATTTTTCCCAATATTTGATCTAGGAGTTCCCTTGTCTTTTGGATTGGGTTCAAAATTACAAGGTATTATTTTAATTACGAGTTGAACATTAGTGATCGTAAACTCAAAAATGGGTCAGCTGTTCAACGATGGTTATAAAATTAAAATAAAATGATTTATAAGCGACAAAGTCAGCATATGAAAAACAAGTTCGTATGATTTTAGTTGAAGAAAATTTACATATGATTAGAATATCAAGTATGTAGAGCAATGGAAAATCGTTTAATATTTAGACACAACTTTAAGCTGAAATTAAATGCTACGTTTATTTTATATAATATGACACTGACAAGAAATTTCATAAATACTCGAGTTTAATTCGGAGTTTACATTCTATAAGATATTAATTTTAATAGCGGAGAAGAGCAACCACTTTCTTTTTTGAAGTAACAAACTTTTTTTTATTCTTTATTGTTTTATGACGCATTTTCAGTTTGTATTTCAGTACGTTTAGTTCGTATTTTTTTCAAGTTGGTTTGCTTTATTCATACATAGCATAAAGAATATCCTATCTCAATTTGGATACATTCGAAATATTACGAATCATTTTGCTTAAAACTTATAAATTTTGATCTCAGGACCTTCATTTATAATCTGAATGTAAAGAAAAATAATAGAACGTAGCATAAAAAATATCCTATCCTGATTTGGATACATCCGAAATATTACGAATCATTTTGCTTAAAACTTATAAATTTTGATCTCAAGACCTTCATTTATAATTTGAATGTAAAGAAAAATAATAGAACATAGCATAAAAAATATCCTATTCTAATTTGGATACATTCGAAATATTACGAATCATTTTGCTTAAAACTTATAAATTTTGATCTCAAGACCTTCATTTATAACTTGAATGTAAAGAAAAATAATAGAACGTAGTATAAAAATATCCTATCCTGATTTGGATACATTTGAAATATTACGAATCATTTTGCTTAAAACTAATAAATTTTGATCTCAAGACCTTCATTTATAATTTGAATGTAAAGAAAAATAATAGAGCTTAAATAATATAATAAATAGTAATTAAAAATAGAGTAAATAGTTATTAAAAATGATAGAGTTTGTACTTTTTTCACGTTGTTTTGCTTTATTCATACATAGCATAAAGAATATCTTATCTCAATTTGGATACATTCGAAATATACTACGAATCATGTTGATGTAACCTTTAGAAAATTTTGCTTAAAACTTATAAATTTTGATCTCAAGACCTTCATTAATAATTTGAATGTAAAGAAAAATAATGGAACTTAAATAACAGAGTAAATAGTAATTATAAATAGAGTAAATAGTAATTAAAAATAAGAGAGTTTGTACTTTTTTCACGTTGTTTTGCTTTATTCATACATAGCATAAAGAATATCTTATCTCAATTTGGATACATTCGAAATATATTACGAATCATGTTGATGTTACCTTTAGAAAAATTTTGCTTAAAACTTATAAATTTTGAACTCAAGACCTTCATTTATAATTTGAATATAAAGAAAAATAATGGAACTTAAATAACAGAGTAAATAGTAATTATAAATAGAGTAAATAGCAATTAAAAATAATAGAGTTTGTACTTTTTTCACGTTGTTTTGCTTTATTCATACATAGCATAAAGAATATCTTATCTCAATTTGGATACATTCGAAATATTACGAATCATTTTGATGCAACCTGTAGAAAAATTTTGCTTAAAACTTATAAATTTTGATCTCAAGACCTTCACTTATAATTTGAATGTAAAGAAGAAATACTAGAACTTACTTGGTATTCTATTGATTGCCCTGAGCGGTCTAAGTACTCGGATTGTCCTAATCGCAGAAAGATTAATGTTACCGACATCAAGGCAGTATTCTAAAGCTCTGAAAAAGAAACACAAAAATAACTACTATTTGCACTTTACTTGAATACATTTCTTGATTAAATAACTATTAATCATCATTAATAAGTATACTTATGCACTCTTAATTAATACACATTAACATGCGAAATTTAAATCATTCTAAACTAATTAAATACATTGTGAAGATGAATATAAATACTCTAATAAGACTTTAATAAGATGAATATAACAAGTTTCATGAGATTTACAAAATTAATGAATAAAATTATAATTAAATCCTATTTTGGATAGCGTAAAGGAGCTGTTTTATCTGATTTGAATAACCTAAGAAAACTGGTTTGTTTCATCCATTAGTTTTTTTCTTTCATATATATTATTCATATTATAAAGGTCTAATTATTTTAAACAAATAACTTTTAATTCCTATTCTTTAAAACGTTAATATACTATCTTTGCTACTACTGGAAATTTTTTCTTCTTCTGAAACTACGGAAAATCCATTGTAGAATTCTTATTAAAACTGCACCGTAATACTAACTGTACCAATTAAAAATTACAAAATAATTAAGGGTCATCT
Source organism: Parasteatoda tepidariorum (assembly GCF_043381705.1). Lineage (NCBI taxonomy): Eukaryota > Metazoa > Arthropoda > Arachnida > Araneae > Theridiidae > Parasteatoda > Parasteatoda tepidariorum. The sequence continues at coordinate 9,993,662 of NC_092206.1, forward strand.
GCATATGGCTATTTTCTACGGTTCCCCCAAACTGATAAGTAGTACATCGCTTTTCTATTTTAATTAATAATTCTATAGCTAACAAATATTGCTGATTTTATCATCTTTAAAATATTTGAAAAATAGAATCGTAAATTAGAATTTAAAACAATGGCTAACATTTAACCAATCAGGAAATTCCACTTCGTTAATCACTCGTCCCTCTCGAACTGCTCGAAGTAGAATCTTTAAAAGTCGATAGTGACCTTCTTTGTGCCTCGAACTATCAGTAGGCCAAATTTCATAGCTCTCGGTCGGATGGAGACAGGCATTAATTTTTATGTATATATGGATAAAGGTATTTTAAAAAACTCTAAATGACGATCATTCTCATGTTAACCACAATCTTACAATAATACAACACTTTATAAGGATATTTCACATTCTTAACTTTAATCAAATTAAATAAAATTCCTTTATCTAATTCTTTCGTCGAAAATTTCATGACTTTTTATTTTATTTTAATTTTATAACCGCCGTTGAGCAGCCGACTCAATTTTGAGTTTACGACTACTAATGTTCATCTCCGTAGCCTTGTAATTTTGAACCAAGTGGTATGATTTGTTATGGGAACATTAAGGACTTTGTGACTCGACAGATTTAACGTGCATCAGTCGCCATTTATTACACGGGGAGTCTTCGGCCGGTGGGGATCGAACCTGCGACTTCTTGGACATGGGCGCAGAGCCCGGCCTACCAGGCTACCCCGGCTCCTTGATGACTGCTTTAGAAAGTTTAAATTAGCAAAATTCATTTTGCATAAAAATTCACGATACATTTTTTTTCCTTTTTAGGAGACATCACATTGGTTTCACCAAAAAAATTCAACCGCTTTAGAGATATTCAGTTTTAATATCGATTTGTAAAACCGAACAACAATTTAGAAAACACTTAAGCTTTCCTATAGCGCTTTCTCTTTTCTACTATTTCCGCCATGGCTTTCGAAAAATATTTTTAAATCGATCTCCTCTTGGTTCCTTGAAGTAAACTCCTCTCCCTTCATCTCTGCCAAACTCAGATCAAAAATACAAGAATGATTTTCAAGGCACGTCCGTCTCAACTTCCTTTTACTTAGCTCGATTCCCTTTTCGACAATATTTTTTTTAATACAACACTTTCTTTCCTTTTGATAATTTTCTTTCATCTAAAACGTGATTTTGGTAGATTTTTCACGTTATCTCTCTCTCTTTCTTTTAAAGTCATGTTGACTTTGATATATTTTTTAAAATTTTTTTTGTTCGTGCCTTATTACCGTTAAAAATGGAATCTAACTCTGAAAATTTGGACAGTTCCTGGCATTGCGCACGAAGCATTCAAAGAAAAGCATTCTTCTTTCAGCGTTCAACAATATATATATTTTTTTATTTAATTTCTGCTAAAAATTTAAAACAGTTGAAAAAATGTTGATTCATAAAAGTTAAAATTAAATCATTATAACTCATGTAAATTTGGATGTTGCTTTCAGCATTTTACTTACAAACTTACAAAAAAAATGGTCTTTGTAACTGCACGCAAAATTAACAAATGCCAACTACCTCCATATAATACCATATAAAATGGTAGCCTAGAGGACAGGCAGACAAAAATAAAAGGAAATATAACACTTAGAAGATGCAACATGGGCAGTTCAGACCAGAGTTGGACAAAAATGTAATCGATTACATTTTTCGATTACTGTAATCAATTACTTGTAATCATGATTACAAGATAACTTAATTTTGATTACAACTGCAATCGTGATTTCAGCAAACGATTACAGTAATCAATTACTTGTAATCGTGATTACAACTTTTATTACAGCTGTAATCGTGATTACAATAGTCGATTACAATAATCAATTACTTTTAATTGTGATTACAACTTTCAAAAATTTTGATTACAGCTGTAATCAAAATTTTGATTACAACTGTAATCAGTACAGTACATATGTACATACATTTTAGTTATATTCATTCGTACATACGCTGTATGTAAATCGTACAAAATGTATCATTATACGGTACATTATACTATGTAAAATATAATCATATATAAGTATACAATAGTCTTGTAATCATACATTTTGATTAGTTGTAATCAAGATTATGAATGTTTGTAATTATGATTACAAGCAATTTATTACTGTAATTGAGTAATGTAATCATGATTACAGTTGTAATCAAAATTTGTAATTATGATTACAAGTAATTGATTACTGTAAGTGAAAAATGTAATCTATTACATTTTTGCTCTCTGATGTAATCAAAAATTATGATTACTTGTAATCATGATTACATGTAATCGCGATTACAAGAAATTGATTACATAACGGTAATTATCTGTAATCAATTACAGCTGTAATCGATTACTGTAATCGACGGCCAACTCTGGTTCAAACAATAAAGAAAAGCAGGGAACTCAGTTTCCATATGGGACCTTATCAAAAGTAATGTTACAATATTTCAGAACAATTAGTTTAATTAATATTAATGTAAAAAGTAATAATTAAAATAACAAATAAAAATAAATAAAATTGAACTTTTTCAAGTATTATTTTCAACTATATTATGTTTTCTGACATATTTAATGCGGATTTTTCATTATATTTTACAATCATCAGAAATGAAAATAAATAATACCATAAAAATTTTGTTTTTAAGGTAGGAAAATTTTTATATAATTTTGAACTCAATGAAAAATAGTATAAAATTTTCATACGTGAATTCAAAATATTTAACATAAATATTTAATTAAATAATATTAAATGTAATAATCAATGTTAAATTAATTTAATGTCAAGTTAATTTCATGTTCAATTAAATAATGAATAAAAATTGATTGAAATTAAGTAAAAAATAATAAAATCAAAATATAATCGATATTAAATTAAATGAAAGAAACTAATATCGCAAGGAAATTCTTTACACACTTCTAACAAATATTTTAGAGCAGAAATTTTTTTAAAACAGCTCCGGAAATATTAAAATTTCAGATTTAGCTGATTAAATTGATATAAAATTTTCATGCTTTAAATTTAAAATATTTTTTATCTATATTAAATTAAAAAGTAAATATTAAATAGAATATTGAATAAAAAATTATGAGCAAACAAAGCACAATTAAAATGTAATAATAATTTAGAATATCATCAATATTAAGTAAAATAATGGATATTTAAAGCATAAAAATTCTTTGCGTGGTTTCATCTTTGGATAATTATTTTTATAATTTTGAGCAAAAGTTTGGATTTGCTTGAACAGTTCCAGAATTATGGCGAAAAAATTCTTTCCACCTGTTGAGGGCCAAAAGGGTCACGGAGATTAAGGCGTCACAATGTCATAAATAGCAGCTATCTAATGATAATAATTACTGACTACAAATATTATTAATACCAATAGATTGGGTCATGATGGCTCAGGGGATAGAGCGTTCACCTTCCAATGAGGGGAACCGGGTTCGAATCCCAGCGATGGTTGTCGATATGAATTCCGCATCCGGCTTGCACCGACCACAGTACCGACGTAAAATATCCTCGGTGGTAGACGGATCATGGTTTAGAGTCCCCTTTCCATCAGGCTAATGGTGGGAGGTTTTCGTGGTTTTCCTCTCCATGTAACGTAAATGTTGTTTAGTTCCGTAAAAATGAAGGCAAATTTCTTCCAATACTTGATCCAGGAGTTCCCTCGTCTTTTGAATTGGCTTCAAAATTACAAGGCTACGGAGTTAAACTTAGTAATCTTATACCCGAAAATCTGGGTCTGTTGTTCAACGACGGTTATAAAATAAAATATAAAATGCCTGTTAATTGCTCTAACTTAGTTGCAGGAATTTTTTTGGCCGTCTATGTCACTTTCCTGCTTTAAAAAAAAGAAACAAAATAATGTTATACTTAATATTTTTTTTAAGACTACATTCTTCCTTTCTTCAGTTTATATTTAAAAAAATTGTTTCTTAGATATTCATAAATTTCAATTTAAAATGCTTTTCGTGCGTAATTTTAAAAAAAAATCTTTTTAGTTCCTCTTTGTATAGAAAAAAAATCTTAATTACCCATGAAATATTTCATTTCTTTTGTTCTCATTAAATACCTATTATAAATTTGTTTCTCAAATGGTATCTGCTAAGTAAGAACCCGTAAAAAACGCAGTTTTTCGAAATGTATGTTGAAACTAATTAAGTAGGCAAAAGATAGGAGAAAAGCTTATATTTTTTAACGGTTTTTTTTTCTAATATCAGTTTTTTTAAATAAGAAAATGACTTGCTCTTTAAAATCGCACAAGTTTATAAAAAGTTGTTGTACCATATGAATTTTAATATTTTATGCAATGGATTAAATTTTAAGATTTTTTTTTTAAATCTTTAAAGCACACAACTGTGCAAAATTTATAATTGTACAAATGATTAATATCCAATAAAGCGAAGAGTTGGTAATTTTTAGTAAATGAGCAGTTTTTGAGGTCACTGAGGGTAGCATAAAATGTTGTGTGGATTTGAAGTAAAGGCATATTGTGACGATTTTTCTAAATAAAAACCACTGTTGTAATATTACTCCATTCGCTTTACTGTTGTAATAGTTGCACCACGGGCGCTATGCATGGGTATGGCAGAATTCGAATTCTTAGTCACTGAAGAACAGGAACAAACACGCCATTTGCCTTAATGACCTACGACAACAACAACAATAGTTGCTGTTGTTGTTGTTAATTTACGCCGCACTAGAGCTGCACAATGGGCTATTGGCGACGATCTGGGAAACATCCCGGAGGATGATCCGAAGACATGCCATTACAATTTTGACCCTTTGCGGAGGGGATGGCACCCCCGCTTCGGTAGCCCGACGACCTGCGCGCGAAGTCGAGCACTTTACGGTAGCACAGTTTAACGAGGACCAATACCGCACATCCCCGGTCCCCACGCAGACTGACCCAAGTGGTCACCCACCCGGACACTGACCGTAGCCAGTGATGCTTGACTGGGAACCGCGTTTTAACGATCAGTCCACTGCAGGACCAACAATAATTGCACTGGGTGCATGCTAATACAGTCAAAACGATGTAGTGAAATAGGGTCAAATGTTCTACGCAAAATATATTGAAAAAGTAGAAGATCTAAGTAAGTCGTTTCATTACAGAAGAGGCTGTAAGCTGAATGGAGAGTCTTTAATGAAATTATATTTTGAAATTGTTAGATGAAATTTAAATGTAGTTTGATCTATTTTAAAATTCAATGTTTGTTATAACCATTGTTCGTAAAGAATAAATTTTGAAAAAAAAAATTGATGATTATTATTTTGCTAACCATTTTCGTTTCGAGATTTAAGATAAAAATAAGTTAAGCGATTAACGAATAACTACTTTATTTTTTGGATTGGTTATAGACTTCTTAGTAGAAACACTTATTAACAGAAAAACTGATCGCCTAGTTGCACCGATGCATGTAATTTACAAGATGCATAACATTTACAAGTTGTACTGATGCATGTAATTGACACGATCTCCAGATGAAATGATATTCTTGCAAATCACCTCATCTCGTGAAGAGTCCAAGTCAATTATGGAGAACCTTTTGCAAATGCCAGTTTGCATTTGTTAAAAGTATTTAAATATTAGGCGACTTAAGTCAATTCTGCGATTTTTGTTACGTAGAATTGCTTTTAAAAAAAGAAAACGATTGAATTTTTAAAAGTTTTTTTTAATATTTTGTTTCACGATCAAAAAACTTAATTTGCGTCTATATGTAAGCTATAATAGATATATAATTTCAAAACAAATGCTCCTAAAACATAAATTCATATTTTTAAAAGTTAAAAATAATATGCGATTGAAAAGATGAAAGAAAATGTTCTCATTCGCGAAGGCTCAGGGGATAGAGCATTCGCCTTCCAATGAGGCGAACCGGGTTCAAATCCCAGTCGATACGAATTCAGCATCCGGCTTGCACCGACCACAGTGCTGACGTGAAATATCCTCAGTGGTAGGCGGATCATAGGTTAGAGTCTCCTTGCCGTCAGGCTATCCGTGGGAGGTTCTCGTGGTCTTCCTCTCCATGTAACGCAAATGTGAGTTAGTTTCTTCAAAAAGTCCGCCACGAAGACAAATTTCTTCTAATACTCGATCCAGGAGTTCCCCTGTCTTTTGGATTGGGCTCAAAATTACAAGGATGCGGAGTTGAACATAAGTAGTCGTAAACCAAAGAAATTAGATCGACTGTTCAACGATGGTTATAAAATAAATAAAAAAAATATCGTTATGATAAAATGTAAGAAGTGAATAAGATGCACCGAAAAAAAGCTGAAATTGACGAATTTTTTAAAAAAAAGAAAACTGAAATAGAAAGCTTATGAATATTAAAAAAAAAGAATTAGAATGCTTCCGTTCTCGAGCAATTAATGAACATACATCCAGACAGAATTTTGCTTTTATTGGCGAAAAGTTAGTATAGTATTGAGAAGGGCAGTCGAGGATGGATCAAAAAGTGCTTTTTATTGATATAGATTAGTTTTAAATATTCTTTAAACTTTAAAACAATCACACTAAGTAATATTGTTAATAAACAGATTATTATTATTTTTTTTGAAAAACAAAAGAAGAAAGAATTCCGACTTGAAATGGTGCCGACCACAAACAATAATGAGTTTATTAGTACTTGCGTTTCAAAATTGAAATTATTGACAAAAACATATAGTATTGTTTTAGTAATTCTTGCTTCGAACGGACACTCAAAATGAATGACATTAAATATTAAATAAAATAAATTTTGAGTCAGGATTTAGTTCCCTATCATTTACGAGTTAAAAGCAACCAAATATCTAATTTGTAACGTGAAATACACCACCAGACCTGCAAATGGCAAAATTATTTTATCCGCGGGGGTAATTAAGCGTCATTAGCTCCAGAAAAAGATCGTTAACAGCCAACAGAGAAATGTATCCGAATTTCTCTACTCTGCATGCTGCTGTTTTGCTACTACTTATAACTTCCGCGGGGAAAAGTTACGTTACAGTACACTGCAAAAATGTTTATGTGTCCGCTGGGAGCTGTTTATTTCTTCCCCTCCGTTGCACCGTCGCAGGTTTTTGATTTTTATTTTATTGAGTTGATATACACGGATTTCTGTTTCGCATTCTGCAACGGAGCATGCTATTCCTGCTGAGTTGATAATTTACGATGCGGGGCGTAAAGTATCCCTTTAGATTAGGATGGAATTCAGAAATGAGAACGAAGTTGGGATTTCTTTTAGATTAAGTCTTTTGACAGCTAAGATGTTCATATTAATGGAGACTAAGTCTTTTTCTTTTGAAAAAAAAAAGCAGTCTCAATCTTAATTAATAAACGCAAGGAGATTTAAAATCTGATGGATTGCTTTTCCGGTGTTTCCTTTGAATTATGAACTCAATGTCTTATTTGGGTTATAATAAGTTTAAAAACTTAAATAATTCAGAGCGGTAAATTTAATTTTTCTGGAAGTATACAGGATTAATTTTGAATTAATTAAAAGTTAGGTTAACATGTTAGATAAATCGAAATAAAAATAGTAATTATGTGAAAAAAGCAATAAGAATGGCATTCAATTAGGGTTAAATAGCAATAAGAGTAGACTCAAATTTTCATTCTAAGTGAAACACACCCGCTTAAAAGTAACTTTAAAATCCCATAAAAGAGGATCAAGGTGTTATAAATAGCTATAAAAATAATCTCGAATTGCAATATTAATACACTGTTTGAAATTTCTCTTAAAAATGGTGAAATAACAATTTATTAAATTGTTATTTTATCATATTCAAACAAAACAGTCAAATAAACATCAATAAGATGGTATTCAAACTGTTAACTGTGAGAAAAACCGTTTATTAACTGCTTTCACCTAATACGGTTAAACGACCAGAATTTTATCGCAGCAATGAGACCTACCTAATGTTAACATTCTAATGCAATACGTTGAAAATAAATACAAATAGGAAGTACAGTGAACTCTCACTTATGCACCGGTGTAAGGGGCCAACAGAAATAAGCGCTTAAGTGAAAGAGACGCATAAGTGAAAATCTTCAAAATTCTAAAACGCAACGTAAATTGCAGTGACAATATGAATAAATATGTTTCTAAACATAAAATTTTAATATTTATACTATTTTGGTAATTACTATAATTATACAAAGAAAAAATTTAACATACCTAAAGACAATTTATTTTCTTGCAAAATAATCTTAATACATATTAGTATTTGTTTTCGCCGACGTATTTCAAAACCAGCTTTTTCCAGTTAATATAAATGGGATAAGGGAGTATCAGAAGCAAAATTAAATTGTAAATAGTCAAGAATAGTGTCTGAAGCTTCTAATACTGCTATGTGATTTGGAGGAACTTTATCATCCTCGTCAGTATCATCCACTACATTTTTATCATCCACAAGTATAAGTTAGATATAAATGAATAGCTCTTCATAAAAAATTTGAGTTTCATGGGAGGGGGTGAAACATCACATGATAAATTTTTAAGAAAAGTACTTGACGTCATAATATGCTGCACAATAAGTTGTTACTATTGTCACTAACAGACCACCTCTGTTTATTTACTCATGATGTCCATCTGACTGCAAGTAAGTGATCGCGGTCTCTTTGATATACCAGGTGTCTTTTTTTTTCCCTCTAGAAAACAGCATGGGAGTAAAACTAACCTCTGGACAAGAGGAATGGTCATTTTCTTAAAGATGAATGGGCTTTCATTGTTGTTGGTGCAACAGATAAGACTCACTATTCAAAATTCTAGAAAGAATGTCTTTCCAGAATCAGCAAAAATGAAANATATATATATATAAAATTTTTTTATATACGTCGTTGTAAACAGCCGACCCAATTTTATGGGTTTACGACCACTAATTTTTAACTCCGTAGCCTTGTAATTTTGAACCCAATCCAGAAGACAAGGAAACTCCAGGATCAGTTCCCCCAGGGGTATTGATTTGTTATGGGAACGCGGAGGACTTTGCGACTCGACAGATTTAGCAAGCACCAGTCACCATTTACTACACGGGGAGCCTTCGGCCTTCGTTTGTAATTTTGAACCCATCCAGGAGACAAGCAAACTCCTCAATACATCTCATATTTTTTTATTTTATAACCGTCGTTGAACAGCCGACCCAATTTTATGGGCTTACTACTACTAATGTTCAACTCCGTAGCCTTTTTATTTTGAACCCAATCCAGAAGACAAGGGAACTCCTGGATCGTGTATAAGGAGAAATTTGCCTTCGTGGAGGACTTTTAATAGAACTAACCCACATTTACGTTACATGGAGAGGAAGACCACGAGAATCTCCTACTGTTAGCCTGTCAGCAAGAGGACTCTAACCCATGATCCGTCTACCAATGAGGATATTTAACGTCAGCACTGTGGTCGGTGCAAGCCGGATGCGGAATTCGTATCCACTGGGATTCGAACAGTGCGTCTGATAATTTGATCTAACTATTATACTATACTATTATAATGCCTGATATAATAAATATTCTATATTTATATAGTACATCGTCTAATTTATCCTATCGTCAAATTTATATTATATATTGTCTAATTTAACCCATTGATACAAGAATGTAAACAAGTGCAAACCGCGTAAAAACAATAAAGCCGTATAGTATCACCTGATAATTAAGATTATACATAGAATCTTACAGCGCGTCTAATAATTTGGTCAGGGAATGTATCTCGATTGAAAAATAAGATATCTCAATTTTAGTATTGAACGTTTGTTTAAAATAAAGAAAAAATGCAGAAGTGTTGAGAAAAATCGACTCAAAACGGAACAAAAGAAAATGCTGAGAAAAGCCAAACTCAAACGCCTTCTTATTACCTTAGATTCCGTGAAATTGGATTTTGAAGAAAGAATATTTGAATTGAAAGGTTTGAAGAATGCTTTTTATATCAGATATTACATTTCGATCTGAAAAGAAGAAACACATTCTAGCTTAACGCATCTCATTTTTCGAAAGAAAAAAAAAGTTCTTTTTCCGTACAATTTAATATTCGATTTGTATATTCGTTCACTTGTATTTCTGCGTTTCTTCGGTGAGTGATATTTTTTTTTTTTTTAGCTAATGTTCATTACTTTGGATTTGTTTAAAATGAAATTTGATTTCGAAGAATGGAATTTAGTTGTAAAAACACTGAAAAACATGTTTTCGTGTTTTTGTCTCGAACACGATGCTTTTTGTTGTATGAAAGGTATTTTTCTTTTGCTTAAAAATAGGAAATAACGTCGTACTTAAATTGAATACTTAAATGTTTTGTTAAATAGTTTTCTCCAACTGACGTTTCTCCAATTGTTGAAAGAAACAGTTGTCTCCAACTAATATTTTTCCAACTGATAAAAAAGAAGATGAAATTTAAATTTTTCTTCTTTTAGCAATTGGAGAAACACATTATATAATTTTTTTTTAAATTTTTAAATGGGATATTTATAATCTTTCATATTGCTAAATCTTTTCAAATCTATGACTTAAAAACTAAATTATTAATACGTATTACGTATACGAATTAATATTCAAATATTATTAATACGTATGATTAGGGAAATTTTTTTAGTGAGATAAACGCTCTCAATTAAAAAATATTAATGATCGAAATAGGATATTTCAAACTTAATTTGAAGTAATAATAAGAAATAGGTATTTTACATTCCTAAACTTTACCGTTAAAAATATGCAAATGAAAAACATATAGTCATATAAACTAATATAAATTTATAAAAAATAAATATTAAAATATTGATTTTTTAAAAATATTATTTATAATGTGATAATTATGATATAAAAATTGCATACTTATTAAAATCTATGTAAGGCTTGGTCTGAGATAATATTTGAATAGAAATTTGATCTTTCTGTTGAAGATCAATGTCAAAAATTACAGTGAATAGACTGAAAAACTGTTGAGCTTTGTTCTTCTTTAATGAATCAAAGATAACTTTTTATTAAAATATGAATTAGATAATTTAAAACATATATGAACTTTAATTTTTCACATTTTTGGAATTCATCCCCGTTTATTAAATTCATTGCATTAATTTATATTTTTGAATAAAATAAATTGAATAATTTTTACACCATTAAAATCGTAATCTTTCCCGAAACATCAAATATTATGATGCTTACGAACATACTAAAACATTTTATCAAATGTTTCTCCTATTTAACTAATATGTAAAGTACAATTGAATTTTGGAATAAAGAATAATGTTAAAAATTTTAGAAATATGCTTAAAATGTCTATTTCATATAAATAAGAAAGAAAATATGCATTTTTATTATTTAACTGACTTACTGCGCCACAGATTAATATTAAAATCATAATAAGAAATATATTTCCAAATATTAATGAAATATAATATTTTTTTTGTTTAATAAATGAAGTTAGTTTCTGTATCTGTTATAGAACTTGCTATAGTTCTGTTATAAAAAGTAAGAAGAAAAAAATCATTTTTTTTAAATATCTATATTTTTGAAATATTACTAATATTAGATATTTAATTTCACATTATTATTAAAGCTTTTTTAAACCAGAGCTAACACCGATAAAAAAAATATTAATGATAAACAGTTCCAGCTATAAAAACAGAAGTAATGATAAAAGATATGACATTAAATCTCAATTTTGAAGATTTGTAGGAAATATATCTCTTACGTTTTTTTAATTTACCATTAAAAATGATAAAAAAAATAAACATAAACATAAAATTTGTTAGTAATTATTTAGGACAAATTTGTACTGTAATTATTGCTAATGCTTATTTCTACTATTATGGTTTTAACTCATCATTAACAGCAATATTAATGATAAAAATAATAGTCTTGGGCCTAATTTGAAAGTTTTCTACCCTTGACTTAACTTTCTACTTCATTTATCAATAAAAAATAGTTTTTTATTATATTTTATTAAAAAACACTGTTTATCAGTATAAATACTGCTAAAATTAGTCAAAAGAAAGACAGTTTTAATGACGAAAAGCTACAAACATTATTTTTGAAATTTATATTTTAGCCACTAGAAAAACTATATTTATTATAAAAATGCAATTTAGAGCATTTAAGTGAATTTATATCATTTTCTACACCTGAATTTTTTTAAATTAACAAACAAAAAATGCAAAATATGAGTTATTATATTTGCTAATAAAAATAATCAAGAAACGTAACGAAAATGTAAAATATCATTTATTTTCCTCATTTCCTATTGGATCATGTTCGAGAGTAACCGTGAACAGTGCGCATGCGTCGTCATTGCACGCGTTGCTATGGCGACCGCTGCTGTTTGATAAATTTTAGAATTCTTTTTTCTGTAAGTTCATTATGCATTGATATTTTTTGGCGAGTATGCGCGTGATTTGTGGGAACTGAGAGATCCTATGAATATCACTGAAATTGCCAAACAAGACAATCTCATCCCTTTTAACGATGTTTTTATTGTTTAATTAAGAATCAGAAACCTAGTCTACAGTTCAGATCAAGAAACAAAACATTCGAAATACTACGGTTTATTTGCCAGTGAAAGAAACACGACAAAATATTTCGCTTTCATTTGATGGGCATAGTGAGTCATCTCAAACTTTTTCATCTATTTAAGAATTTAGTTTTGAAAACATAAGAAAATGAAATTCTGTTTTATGAATGCATTCAATTCATGAGCCTTCTAAAATGGAAAGTTTTATAAAAAGAATTACAATTACATGCCAGGCAACGTGAAGCATTTATCATGCAAGAAAAATAGCGTGAAAAGAATAAATATTTGACGAAAAAAAGTCATATAATTTATAGTTATTTTGAGAGATTTTATGATATCCTATTAATTCTAGTCACGATAACCAATCAATATAACTGCCTAAGCCAAATATTTATCAAAAGAAAATTTCTCACCTGTTTGGAGTGATATTGAGAAATATTGTGTTTTGCAAATTAGCATTTGTTATTCGGAACTATCAATATTATAAGATTAATAAAATCATAAAAAAATACCAGGCATTTGAATAAATTTATGCAACTGTAAATTTATAAGTGCCTTAAATAAAATAAGTGTTCAGTTTACAGTTGATGTAATGAATTTAAACGTAGTTTATAAAGTGAAATGGCTTGATTTTAGCCAATTTAGATTTTAAAAATATCGCAACAGCAAAAAACATTTTTCAGAAAAAACATTTCTTATTAAAAATCTTTTAATTTAACAACCTGTTAAAAAAATAATACGTTCTACGTATACAGTTGGCCGTGATATTTTTTTACACTTAGAATTTTGTGTTTTTCTAAATATTATTCGGCACCAACTACTTGTGAGTAGTTTATTTTATAAGTGTTGCTATGTAAATTACTGCCATATTGTGCGTCTGGTTTATAGATATATCTAAAAATAAATTTTTGAATTGCTATTTAAATAAATGCTCTCAATAATATTTTTTATATTACTTTAATATTTAGTTTTATGATAATAAGAATTAAAAATATCATTTTCTTTACTATATTAATATTACTTAGTAGTGTACTGATTAATATATCTAATAATAAGTAATTAATTTGTTTTTATCAATATTTAACATATTTTTTTATACTTACAATTAATAAACACATTTTGATAATATATCAGAGATCGAAACGAATCTAAATCAATTAAAATAAAAAATAATGTATCCAACTGAAAAGAAGGGGCGATTCTTCAACCTGAATACTGGCTACAGGCCTGATTTCAGCGTACTTTTAGAGGATATAAACTTTTTAGAAAAAGTACAAAAAGTTGAATTTTTGTTTTGTACTCCAAACGTCCTTTTCTTTCCCAAATGAACCAAAGAAACTTAGTTCTTAACAACTCCCATGACTATTCCTAACACAACTAAGCTTTTACGATTTCGAATTCTTCACGGATCTGTATTTTTTTTTCTTTTTGATTTCGAATTCTTAGATTTTTTTTTGAAATTAGGAATTAGGATACATTGATAAAATTTTTTATCACTACCGTTAAAAAAGTCGTACTTGTGTTAATATTTCTAAGAAAATTTTAATATTATATATTATTTTTAAGAATATTTAATTTCTAAATCTGTTTAAATCTTTATTTCATGACGAAGTTAAAATTGTTTCCTCCGTTTAACGCTAAACATACCATTACGGGTCAAATAACCGTTTAAGAACTTTTGCATCGAAAATGTCATTTAATCGTTTTTACGCATTTGATTTCATGACTTTTTCTAACAATTATATACAGTTAATATTCTGTCATTATTTTTTTTTTGTATTTTGTTTGTTTTGAATAATGCTTGTCAATGCTTGTCGTATACCTATTTCTACCACAACTGGTCATATGACCGGGAGAGCAATTTATTGATTTATAAGGTTATCGGATCAGAAATGACAATGCAATGCGTGTTCAACGTATTGCATTCGATTATAGTTGCACATTTTTGCAAAGACTGCAGTGTAGTTAGTTCAACTAGAATAACTGTGAATTCAAATTTCAAGAAAATACCTAAGATTTTAGATTGGCATTTTTGTGTCAGAAAAAGTGACGAAAACTAAATATTTTGGCAAGAGGCTTATATTTAATTTTTATAGCTTTACTTCATTTCTAATTAACTGTTAGTTTTTACCAAGAAAAATGTCGAAACAATCAAGACAGCACAAGTTCTTAGAAGAAATAATATTAATTACAAGAATAATTATAGGAATTATAGAAATAATAAGAATTAGAAGAAATATGTTTGCGGAAAATGTACAATGGAAACACCCAGTATATGTACAAAATGCGTTGAGCAATGAATTAAAAATTCTAATCCTTTGTGTTAAAATTAACACAAAGGATTAATTAAGGACTATTGAAGGATTTAGGATTATTGAAGGATTAATTAAGGATTAAGGACACAAAGGATATACATAAAAATAGGCAATATACAATTTTGTTTAATTGTAATAAAGTTGTTTTTAGTTTATTTCCTTCCTAACATCCATATNTAGATATTAGTGTATTGCATAAAAGTAATAAGGACTTGTTTTGCTTTTGTACTATTGAACAGGCTCTGAAGTAAGTTCAAACTTATTTCTCCAATTAAAAATCTTTATTAAAATGTGACGAAAAAGCATAAAATAAAATCGGTGTATAGGTAAAACTAAAGTTATAAAGGCTTTATTATACGTGGAAAGGCTTTCAATGTATGAATCCACTTTCAAAGGATTCATGAAGGCAGGCAAAGACAGGTGATGTGAAACATACACTTTTGGTTCATGAAGGAAGGCACTATTTTCATAGATTTGTTTCCAACGCAGTCAGCTAGTGAATATTCAGCTTAATCTAACGAAAATTGTAGCAAAATTTGTAAACATAAGATTTAGAAAATTATGCATGGAAACTTATTGCCATTTACTTAAATATGTAACGCAAATGAGGGTAAGTTTTATGAAATAGTCCTGTACAAAGGCAAATTTCTCTTAATACTTGATCCAGGAGTTCCCATATTTCCTGGATTAAGTTCAAAATTACAATACAGCGAAGTTGGATATTAGCAGTCGTAAACCAGAAAAATTGGGTCGACTATTCAACGACGGTAATAAAATTTTAGTTTATAAATCCATGTTTACCGTACTCTCCAAAATGCCTTGCTGATTTTCTTAAAACAGCGATATTGTTTATTGTGAAAATAAATTTACACCGTATTGCTGCAATACTGTTTAAAATTCAATAATGTTACAGGAAAAGTTTGACAAGCAATTTGTTTTCATGCAACAAGCTTTAAAAAATTTGCGAAAGTCTGTCGCTTTTAAAAAAAGAGTTTTAAGGCGGGAAATGAAGATGATGCATAAAAATTCTGAAAAAATTCATTTGTGATATTCATATGTGTCCTTTTGTGCTTTTCAATTACCAAAAACTTTTTTTTTGCTCCACCCTACCGTTCAATAGCATGTCCATATTACTTCCTGTTGTTCAATGTGTGGTAAACCAACCCTTGGTATTTTTTCTGTGGTAAACCAGATCTGTCCATACCTTAAATAGCATGCTTTTTGTGTCCGGCACAAAATCATGTTCGCAAAATCATGTGTTTTTGCGAAGTTGTTGGTATTCAGGGTATAGTTTGTATACGATAAGAACTCCCTCCTCCTCCACAAAGTCTGAGGCTGTCTCCTGCTATGGAAACAAGAATATTGCATTTCAGGGAGGGTAGCCTCTCTTCACTCTAGGGCTAACACAGTAGACTGAAGAAAATGATTCTATTTCTCTCTATGACCCGAGTCAAAACCTGTCCTAAACAACGACCCCACACCCCTACTAGAAATAGTTATACCTCGTTACCATAGTCACCGCCACGGGTCCAGACGAATGGTTCAGGAAGTTCTTACTTTAGACAGACTATTCATAAGTTTGCGATGGGTATAGGTTTATTTATCTAAAATGTCAATTTGTAAAGGACCAGAAGCTTAGTTAGTTTATGTATCAGTCGTATTTGTAAGTGACATACTTGTAAATAAATAACCCTTTGAAAATTGATGAATAATTTTAGCTAAATATGTATTAACTAGAGCAGTGGTCTCTTATATATTTTGACCAGTTCCCCTTTTCACTGATACTAAAAGCTCAACCCCTTCAAAAATTTCAAATATATGTATACTGTACTATTAGATTTTGATTTTATCTAAACAATTTTTAAAAATTACACAGCAAAAACATAGAAAGTTATGATATACAAATGTTTTTATAATTTTTTATTTATATCAGCAATTTTATACCTCAATGACAATTAAGAAATACTTAAATTGTTAGGAAAAAAAATATTATAGTATAGCAAAAAAGTGTAATTATTAGTCACATTACGTTTAATGGGATTCCTGTGATTGTTTTTACTTCGGTTTTTCAAAGACGGAATAGTGCTTATTACGGCAAAATGTTAATCGAATTCGATTTCTTTTCTCCTTCTCTAAGTTGTTTTCATTTGTTATCTAATCAAGAAGCTTGACTCACAAAAATAAGCCAAGCAAATGAAAAAATGAGTGCCCTGGTAGCTTTTGTTTTTACGTACGAATAAGACTTAAATATTAAAAACCAAAATTTCATTCTATTCATTTCAGACTAAGAAATTAATTTTGATTGAATCGAGATTTTTTTTAAACTACAAATTAAAAGAATATTAATAAATAAATTTAAATTATTGAAATAAATTGGAACAAAGTATGAGAAGCATACACTGTTTGAAATTTATCGTAAAAATGGTTAAATAACAATTAATTTAATTGCTATTTTACCATATTTAAAAAAACAGTCAAATAACTATAAATAAGATAGTATTGAAACTGTTAATTGTGAGAAATATTGCTTATTAACAGTTTTCTCCTAATAAGGTAAAACTAACTAGACCCACTTAATGAAGACATTTTGTTCTTTGTAGATGAGCATATCGAAGGGCTAATCTGACAATCTCATGACAGACAGAACGGGGGTTCTATTCCCAGCACTGACATCTCTATATTTCCTTCATTTTATGAAGAGTTTCCGGTGTGTATCCTGCTCTCCCCAATTTGCTGTCCTGGACTATTAAAATACGATTCTCTCATTCAAGCATAGCCATGGAGATGCCAAACTATCTCCAATGTCCAGCTACATTTCTTGTTCATGGTTTTGAAACCATGCTAGTTGTGAATGGCTAAAAAACCGTCTTGTTTTGCCTTCATGGTTTTTTTAATCATACTAGATGTTAACGGCTTCAAAACCATTAAGGTAAAAATTGTTCTTTACCGTAAAATTTACGGTTAATTGGATGGAGAGACTGCTGCCGGTTATTTTACCGTAGATTTAAAATGAAAATTTTAACAGTGTACCCTAAATTCCTTTTGTAAGATAAAAATTAATTAGAATACAGGTGTAATTGACTGACCGTTTTAAAACAATGAAGTCCTTCTGTTTGAGAACCATTGAGCTCGAGTAATTAAGTTTAAAACGAGTCTAATTTAATTTGACGATTCGTTACATTTTCGGTTCAATTCTGAATGCCACTATTTAGCTGTTTATTAAATGCATTGTATGAAAAGTCTTCTAAAAATATATAATAAGGGTGATGTTTAGAAGACACCAACAATTGTCTCAACAAAAAATTGAAATAAATTCACCGTTACAAAGTTTCCTTTTCTGGAAGATGATTTTATCAACGCTTATAAATTATGGCAAATAAATTGCCGAGAGTTTGGTTATATAATGATGATATAAAAATAAAGAGAGAAAAATGACGGTACTTTAGCTCCTTTAGGATAAATTTTTACCCTATTACCCTTTTGTAAAAATGACTAAAACTGCTTTTGCAAGACCCCTGAGCATTCTAAAACAGATGTTTATGAAGTAAAAATGGGTTATTTATTAGATGGCGTGGCTTATGTTTAATATGTAACATGTGTTTAAGTAATTCTGTTTCAGAATAATAGGCTATTTTTTTATGTTTCAGAAGAGGTTGGCAGTAATCCAAAAAATCTATTTCTTTTTTCTTCTGAAAGATTGAAAATGTAATCGCTTTCTAATTTTATTCCTAGCTCAGAACATGATGTTGGTTAAATGTTTCTATAGTTGCTTTTATGAACGGGATATAATTAAAATTGAAATTAATTATAATTGTACTTAATTTTTAAATTGTAATTTAACTGCGGTTTTTAAAGATTGATGATAGAAACATTAATGAATATAATAATTAATATCTTTCAAAAGATTTAGAAGTATTAAATGTGGAACAAAATGTAAATATTTTTTTATAAAGTTTGAGGTGCTGAGAGTTTTTTTTTACATGATGATTCATTTGGAATACAGTGAAACTATAGAGATAAGATATGAATACAGGAAGGAATTGTAGCGAGTTTGTTTTGTTTCTTTTAAATACAAACGCAATATCTGTAAAATGATTTTTTGAATCAATTGTCCAGTCATCTAATGTATCATTAGTTTAATGGCCTTGTCCACTAGGTTCACAGAGCTTTACGATAAATAACAAAAGTTTTTATTGATTGCATGAATTTGAAAAAAAGTAGAAGAAATTCGGTGTGGTTAGATAAATTGCAGCATCAAGTGAAATGATAAAGTAGCTTATAAATGAAGTTACATCATAAATAATGTCATTACAGAAAATTGAGAGTTAGAAACATTTTAATCATTTACATTCATTGGAACGCCATTATTTACAATAGTTATAATTATTAATACGTCATTACGCATTGTTCCGAATTTTTCTGAGCTCTTTATTTTTTAAAGTTAATGTGTTGAAATATACTAGATTGTTAACTTTTTATTATTTTGTTGGCAAATTTTTTCTGGGCTTATATAGTTTGAATTCAATTTATATCGTAGAAAGCACAAAGAGCTACACAAGGAGAAAAAAAAACGTTACCACTTTCTTGTTACAAGGAAAGGTTCTTAATTGTGAACTTTAAAAAAAAGTGCCTGTAAAAGTAATAACTTTTAAAAGTAAGAAAGTGTACACTAATTTAAAGGTAAAGAAGAAGTTAAACACGTGATTTTTTTAAAAACTTTTAATTACGTCGTTTGAAGCAACATTAAAACGTTTGTAACGTTTACAATGATGCAAACGGATGCACTATTATAAATTTGTCTATATTAAGAATATTAAAGAATTTTCTTTTCAGTAAAATTTAATTTTTTTAGTAATATTTCAAAAATATAGATATTTAAAACAAGAAGGATATATATTATCCTCTTTTTTTGTAACAGAATTGTAGTAAGTTCTGAAACAGATGCAGAAATTAATTTGTCTTATTTTATTTATTAAATAAAAAAAAATATTTCATTTAATTAATATCTGGAAATATTTTCTTATTATGATTTTAATATCAATCTGTTTCGCAGTAAGTCACTTAAATAGTGAAAAATGCATATTTTCTTTCTTATTTATATGAAATAGAAATCTTAAGAATATTTCTAAAATTTTCAATATTATAATTTATTCCAAAATTAAATTGTACTTTGCATATTAGTTAAATTTGAAAAAAACTTTGATAAAACGTTTTAGTATATTTCTTGTAACAATATTTGATGTTTTGGGGAAATTTACGATTATAATGATGTAAAAATTATTCAATTTATTTTATTAAAGAATGCAAATGAATAAATGTATTTATTAATGGGGAAGAATTTCAAAAATGTGAAAAATGCTTTAAAAATGCGAAAACAGTGTGCCATCCTGTAAAGCTCATATATGTTTTCATTATCTAATGCATATTTTAATAAAAAGTTATTTTTGGTTCATTCAAGAAATTAAAAAACGCAACAGTTTTTCAGTCTATTTACTGTAATTTTCGACATTTTTCGTCAACAGAAAAATCAAATTTCTATTCAAATCTTTTCTCAGATAAAAGTTTAAAATGATTTTAATAAGTATGCAATTAGTTCATTGTAGTTTTTTGGTTCTCAGAAATGAAGTAAATTCACGAATTTAGTAATCCGTATCAAATAATTATTAGTTCATATTAAAAGCTTCCAAGATTCAGAAATTTTCTTAATTATGTACAGATGGGTGTTTTTTTCCTTCTGAAATCAGTTCTTTTACAACAATTTCTTATTTAAGGATTTAATCTCTTTAAATGATTTCTATTCTTTTAAATAAATTTCGTATTCTTTTTTCTTCTTATTTGAATTTTCTGGAAAAATCCGACCTTTCTGAAACATTAAAGAATTAACTCTCATTAAACCATTTGTTTTCCAATTATCTTGCCTCAGTATTCTTTTTTATTACCATCAATTCTGAATTATCTCTTTTAATTGCGATTAATGACACGTGGTATTTAGCGTGCAATTTAGGTACAGTTTTTCTTTTACCAACGAAAAAAAAGAAACTTTTTATGCAAATTTCATTAATAAAGAAACTAAATCTATAGTAAGAAAAAAAAATGATAATAAAATAAAGATCCCGGAAGTAAAACGCTTATAAAAGATAATAAAAATTAAAAATAAAATTTCTCGTCTGGTTTTCTCTCATTAAATAGCAATATTTATTTTTGGCTTGGACGTATGACCAAAATAATTTACATAATTACTTTTAAATTACTAAGATTTTTACAGAGAAACTTTTATATAAATGATATAAATAGTAATATGCCGTTAATGTTAATGTATTGTGAATAATTTATGAAATAAAATAGTAAAGGCAAAACAATTCTGTGCGTCTAATTATGAGATTCATGTGTAAAGTCATAATTACATCTGAAAGAGGCTTATTTGTCTGATAAATAAGTATAGTTCGCTCACCACGAGTTGGCACTTGGCCTCAACTCCTCGGACGAAGAGTTCATTTCAGAGCGGGGGCAAGATAAGAAACGTCTCCGAGCTTGAAATTGAGACAACCCTTAACGTGCGCCAAACGCAAACAGTGAATTCTTTTTCAGTCACTTACTTCGCTTTATCATCAGCGATTATACCTTTCGTTACTCTGGCTAATTTCAGGGCTAAAGAGAATAGAAGGGCTAGTTCACTCCGCTCTTAGAGCTGAAGCTACGATTTCCCTCCTCGTGACATCACTGTGTCCACAGATCTCGGAAGATCGCACGCAAAGATATTATGATAACTTTGCATCTTTCTCTTTGTAAAAATAAGTTAGACTTTTTCTGTTTATTAGCTTTCAAACTTTACGTAATTAACACATTATTTCCATTCATAAACATAGTTTAAAAAAACTTTCTTGGCCATTATATTAAAAAAATACCATTTTAAACTTATAAAAATATTTTACTAGCTGTCGAAAATGACACTATGAATACTTTATTTTAAAAAGTTCAGTTTTAACTTTAATTATTAAGAAAAATGAAAGCATATATCGACACTTTTTTATCTACATATTCTTTTATAACAATAAGTTGAGTTAAATTTAGAATCCCCGATTTTAAAATATGCCGTTAATAGCAATTTGTTCATACTTAATCATTAGGAAACATCAACCTTAAACGCTAATTACTGAAACAAAATAATAATTTAGGTTCATAATGACATTAGAAATTTTACAATTGTTTATAGATATTTAAATTTACCATGATATAATTTATAGATATTTAAATTCAAGAGAATATAATTTTTAAAAGAATCATAAATATTTAGAATAACTACATTAAAAAAATAAGTTATGAAATTAGGAGAATTTCAACTGTACACTATATATTTTATTTATACTTTTTACTTACGTTTTAATTTTCTTTGACTTTATCCATTTTTTAATTTTTTTCACGTGCCTTTCCTTTTGAAGTAACGAGGCGGTTTCTATTTAGATAACGAATTTTTATAAAAGTTATTAACTATAGAAAAAACGTATCACTAGAGAAAATCGGAGGATTGGTGCGGCAAGAGTTTCTACAAAGGAGTGAACCAGCCCTTCTATTCTCTTTAGCCCTGGGCTAATTTAATGTATTACAGCAAAATCTCTCAAAAAAAGACAAACTATCCACTCAAAAGTGAGAAATATCATCAAAATTATGAAATATTTAATGTTAAAAAAATGCACATAAAGATTGCGAAATAATTTTTTTTTCATTCGATCGCCAAATGACAACCTTGTTCAGGATTGTTCACATCATTGTACTTCTCTGTAATAGCGAAATAGTATCGTCGGATACCACGTGATGAAAACGGAGCGAAGTGCCAACTCCTGGTGAACGAACTATAAATGAATCTCATTATGCATGTAACCTTTACTAATAAAAATATAATAAGTATGAATATTCATTCTTAAAAGTTGATTATTGGATCTTCTTTATTAATTTATAATAAGTTTTGTAGTAATTATTAACAATTATTTAAAAAAGTCATAAAAAGTCAGGCAAGTATTCCAAAATTAAAATATTAGCCTGTGAGTAATTTAGTTCTCGGTTATAGGTTTGCAATTTAAATTTGATAAAAAATTAAACCGCACGAGAGCAGAATGCCACTATATTACGTCAAATTGAAGTTAATAATCTACAAAAGGCACGGAGACTTAAAAAAAACTACAGACCATGGCTAGAACAAAACAAAAGGGAAAAATAAAATGATAAAACAAGTAATTACTAAAAGAAAAGTTCATCAGAGCTGCTTTTACAAGGTTGGGACACTAGCTTTTAAAATAATTTGAGTATCCACACCTAACTATAGTCATGACGAAACATTTCAAGATTTTCTGTAAGTGGAGTCTGCTTGGCGAAGTTTCTATCAGACTTCAACGTGTTGGAAATCTGAATTTTTATTATTGGGCTAATTTTAAAGTTAATATGTTGTACTTAGTTTTATTTTTAATTAAACAATGACAGATTATATGAATTTGACATGAACTATTATATGAGTTTGACATGAATTATTATATGAATTTGATATGAATTATTATATGAATTTGATGTGAATTATTATATGAATTAGAGTATCTGCACCTAATTATAGTCACGACAAAACATTTCAAAATTTTCTGTAAGAGGTGTTTGCTATCATACTTGGCGAAGTTTCTCTCGGACTTCAATGTGCTGGAAATTTGAATTTTTATTAATGGGCTAATCTTAAAGTACTTAATTTTATTTTTCGTTAAACAATGACAGATTATATGAATTTAATATGAATTATTATTTGAATTTGAAATGATTTATTATATGGATTTGATATGACTTATTATATGAATTAGTTTATCTGCACCTAATTATAGTCACGACAAAACATTTCAAAATTTTCTGTAAGAGGTGCTTACTATCATACTTGGCGAAGTTTCTCTCGGACTTCAATGTGTTGGAAATTTGAATTTTTATTATTGGGCTAATCTTAAAGTTAATATGTAGTACTTAATTTTATTTTTCATTAAACAATGGCAGATAGGCATAAATTTTTAAAATTAGAAAGTTAATAATCAGCATGCGCTGGAAATTACCTTGCAAACATTACGTATGAATGTTTTTGGCAATTCAGGACTTACTCCTTCACTTTGTNTGTTGGAAATTTGAATTTTCATTATTGGGCTAATCTTAAAGTTAATATGTAGTACTTAATTTTATTTTTCGTTAAACACTGACAGATTATATGAATTTGATATGAATTATTATTTGAATTTAAAATGATTTATTATATGGATTTGATATGACTTATTATATGAATTAGAGTATCTGCACCTAATTATAGTCACGACAAACCATTTCAAGATTTTCTGTAAGTGGAGTCTGCTTGGCGAAGTTTCTATCAGACTTCAACGTGTTGGAAATTTGAATTTTCATTATTGGGCTAATCTTAAAGTTAATATGTAGTACTTAATTTTATTTTTCGTTAAACAATGACAGATAGGCATAAATTTTTAAAATTAGAAAGTTAGTAATCAGCATGCGCTAGAAATTACCTTGCAAATATTACGTATGAATGTTTTTGGCAATTCAGGACTTACTCCTTCACTTTGTCTAAAAAAATAAGTAAATGCCGAACCCCCTCTTATGCTTACGTACGAAAGTTGCAGCCCCTTCCCCGGGATTCACTTAACTATTGAGTTGAACCGTTGTATAATTATTTTAGGATTAAATTCGAATAGAAGAAATTTAGCGTGACACAGAATTTAAGTTTTAATTCATTTTTTAAAAAAAAATTTAGGATACATTTTTTGTTTTCGTCAAGAGTTTTTGTGTTTTCATTTTGTTCTAAAAATATCTGACTTTTAAAACACTTTAAAAAAAATTATTTCCAAATTTTTTTCCCTCCCGAATTTTTTTACCTTTATATCTTTTGGAATTTTTCCATAGGTAATTTTTTGACACTTCTTTTTCGCTTTTTCGTTAAAACTGTTTCTTGAGTATGATTGTTTCATCAGTATTCAATTACTTTTTTCCAGCCAAGAGACAAAAAACTAAACCCAAATCGCGTAATTGTTTGATGAGAAATATTGAAATTTAACGATGTTTTTGGTTCGCTTGTAAAAATTTCTCCTGAAATAACTTTTTATGTAGAAAACTAATGTTTTAAGAAAACCTAAATTATTTATTATTTAATTTGGCATAACAAAAGCAACTTGATAAAAATGGTCAGAAATATATTTATTTCGCAAATTTTAGGAATATTTAAAAATAATTTTGCATCTACTGAATCCTTTAAACAATTGAGATTAATTTTAAAAGCAATAAAAAATTACTAACCTCCAATTTTGACATTGAGACAGATAAAACACCTTGTTGATGATCTCCAGTTAACTTAATTCGAAATGTTTGTTTATTTTCGGTAAATTTTGGTTTTCAACTAATGACCGATAGTTATACTTTATATATTTAATAGACGTTGTACTGTTACGTGATTTTTCCTATTCTCCACACTTTTCTTCTCTCCGTTATCATGATCACGAAATTCTTGCTTTTCCACCAACAACAGTACTTTTCATTTTAGTTAGAAGTATGAATATGCTGGTTTGGGGAAAAACAAGATTTGCGGATACCATGGTAACAAAAAGGGGGAAAGTGTGGAGAGCTTGGGATGCTTATTTTATGTACAAAGAGTATACCTATATAGTCCATAGCCAAATTATTAGATGCCCTATAAGATTCTGTGTGAAATCTTAATCATCAGGCGTTAAATATACAGCTTTATTGTTTTTACCTGACTGAAATTGGTTTGCACTTGTTTACGTTTGTGCATTAATTGGTTAAATTAGACGATATATAATATAAATTAGACGATATATTTAATAAATATAGAATATTTATTACATCAGGTATTACATAAGTATAGCATAATAATTCGACCAAATTATTAGACGCATTGCAGTGCTTTAAGAATTACATGTTTTGCACCAGTTTGTACACAATACTTTTATGCTTAAACATACATGTTTTTATTCAGGAGATTTTTTATGTACTTCCTATTAGTATTTGTTTTTAACGTATTGCATTACAATGCTAACCAATTGATACACGAACGTAAACAAATGCAAACCGGTTTCATCAGTGTAAAAACAATAAAGCTGTATAGTATCACCTGATATTTAAGATTTTACATCGAATTTCATAATGCGTCTAATAATTTGACCAGTGACTGTATATTGTAACACTCCAATTACGCTAGATGTCTAATATGAATGGGACAAATCACTGTTAATAAGATATAATATGGATTCTGTACTCACCCTGCAAAAACTATGAAGCAGTCGAGTCGATTCCATGAGTCGCTCATGTAAGCTCCTTTCCCGGTGATGCCCATGGCTATGGTCTTGATCATCATTTCAATGGCGAAGAAACCGAAGATGAAATCGTCAAAGATCTGCAGAAGTCGACACCGGCTAGATGTGCAGATCTCATCGGCACACGGTTGGTACATTCCTAGTGTGATGCAATTGAACAAGATGGCTATCATGCTCACACGTTCGAACCACGTGCAGAAAAAAAAGTTAAGGATTTCAAACAGTTCAAAATGTTATGTACAAGATTTGATACATAGATTACATAATCAAAAAAATGCTTGAGGATTTCAACAGACATTTACAGTTTCAAAATATTTAATGACTAAAAAACTAACAATTCTATTAGTATTAGTAAAGAAAATTATAGTTTGTCTACCGTGAGAACTCCCCCCTCCGCCTCAAAGTCTGATGCCGTCTGCTGCTATGGAGACAGGGATAGAGCATTTCTTGGAGGGTAGCTTCTCTTTACTAGCTACCCTCCAGGGCTAATACAACAGACCGAAGAAAAAGATTCTCTCGTCGACCGGACCCAAAACCAGTCCTAAACAATGACCTCACAACCCTACTTGAAATAGTTATATCTAGTTACTACAGTCACTGCCCCGGATGCATGCAGACGAATGGCTAAGGGAGTTCTTACTCTAGTCAAACTATAAATAAAGTATACATAGATTGTTGTGAGGTCTATTCTGCTCAAAGATTTGAGCATTTAGGGCAGCATTGCATCAAGACCAGGGAATTACAAGCTATTCCCGTCAGGTGTTTGCTGAACTGCTTCAGCCATAAAGTTTTTTGTTGCTGTTAATCATGATTTAGGGTTAGGGTACAATAGCTCTTTGATCGACGTGCTCTGATCTTAGGAGCTGCTCAACCTCTAAGTCAGTGCGTAGATAATGTATACAAAGTTAACAATTTCAACTATCTTACACAGTTTTAAACAACTAGGAGGCTTCGCTCTCTGCTCGCTGGCGCTCGCCAATCCCCGGAACTGCTTTCGCAGTTCATTTCGGATTGTCCGATGCTCGCTTTGCTCGCTCATTGGATACATTCTTAACGTCTAGCTTTTGTACTTTTCACTGTAGAAAATTCTAAACCTGTGCATTTCCATATTAATTTGAAATTGAAAACAGTTCGCATATTTTTCTTAATCACACTACTCTAAATTTTAGTTGTTGAGAAAAGTAACTGTTGTAAGTTTTGTTTTAAAGTCTTTCCCACAAAAGGGCTAAAGCCATGTGTTGTAAAACAATATGAAATAGTAGTCTGCCACTGAACGCCGGATGTAAAGC
>NC_092206.1:10021932-10071421 GCF_043381705.1 Parasteatoda tepidariorum
GTAGCTCCCAGTAGAAAAATATCAATTCAACAGCGGCCTTTTAAAGCATTCTCACTTCAATTAATTAATTAATTCCTAATTGAGTTTAAATTAAATATTGTCATGTTTTTAGTGCATGAATCTGAATTGAACAACCTGATAATGCTCACTCTGGTTATTGTTATCTGGTTGCTCACTACGTGCTCTTGCGCGCCGAATCCAATCAATTAAAAATGAAAACTGTTGCCAGCGCGAGAAAAGAAATATCATCGGTTTTACTGATACATACATACGTACGTATTAGCGTTTTATATAATATAGATTCCATTACTAGGAAAATTGCAACGTGATAAACAAGATTAGTATTAGTCGGTCAAGCAAATTCAATCAGGTGAGCAGAAATTATTTCGTTAATAGTTCTAACAGTGGTATGCCTGATAATGTTTCATTTGCTTCAAAGGTGAAAGAAGTCTCGATCATTAAAATTATGCCTTCTTGCCTTGTCCAGACGAGTGAATAGAGAAAATTAATAAATTGTACTTTTTTTAGGCTTTGCTCTCTCATTTAAAACTTGTGATCCATTCTATTCGATTTCGAGTCATCCTATCAGTATGTTCATGATGGCTTAAAAAACACATCAAGGAAAGGGATATTTTTGTATCAGGCCCAAACTACAACTTTTAGAACAATACCTTAGCTATTACCACAATCAGTTACTGAGGCACAAATATTTATAGCACGCTTTAGTAAACTTTTTATCATTACTTTAATCTACGCAAAATGAGAAAAAGCTCCAGAAGCTAATACTTTGTGAAAAATATATGGTAAAAACTATCAAAATTATGGCAAATTTTGCCGTGTTTCCGGCACTGTGAGAAAAGTTCGGTAATTCTTATTGAAGCACTTTAGTGAAGATTTTAGTGAAATCAACAATAAAATATGGTTTTATTATATGTTATAAAATTTTGCATTTTTATCATGATACCAGCATTAGAGCATTTGCCTGAAAACATTTATTTGGTTAAATTTACTTTTCAATTAGATATTTTACCAGAATTTTTTCCCTCGTTTAAAATTGACCTAATTTTTGAGAAAATAAAATAAAAATTCCCTCCATTAAAGTTCTAGACACTTTCAATATGAACCTTATGCATTTTTAAAATGTCGGGAAAACATGGGAAAAATTACAGAACAATGAAAAAAGGGGGGAAAGAGAAAAATAGTAATAAAAATAAAAAGAAACCGGAAAAAAATCTGAAAAAAAAAATCCGGAAAATAAAAGATATAATCTTTTTATCAGCTCACACGATTATATCCGCAAAAATGAGTGCTTTCTAATATTGTATACACATAGCCAAAGCAAAATATATCAATACAAAAAATTTGCACAAAAAATTACAGCAAATAAAATAGAACACAATAAGTAAAAATATCACGTAAAAACAGAAAGTAAAATATAAAGAAAAAAAAACAGAATAAAACATGAAATTAAATCTATAAAGCGAGTAGCGAATTCAAATAAACTTACATAAACGGGAAATTTTCCAACAAATATTGCAACAAATAAAATAGAACACAATATGTAAAAATATCACGTAAAACAGAAAATAAAATATTAGGAAAAAACAGAATAAAACATGAAATGAAATCTATAAAGAGAGTAGCGAATTCAAATGAACTTACATGAACGGGAAATTTTTCAAGAAAGATTTAAAGTATTTTCGTAACAAGATTGCCAGATTGCAAAATATGAAACCAAAAGCGCAAATTGAGGTAAAGGAATTTGACGGGTTTTGTATTTTGTAAGCGCGTTCTTATTGCAGTACTGAAGTTCGTTTGATTTGTTAGTTACCAAGGATGGGCCTGAAATTGGATGTGCGCAAGGTAATATTATACTGGATAATTTTAACAAGTTGACAATGAATAATTCTAGAAAATTAGCATTTATTTAAGAAAAAAAAATAGAAAAAGAGAAGGAGACATGAATTGTCTGTTTTGCACATAATTTTAGCCACGGAATTGCCCGAAATGGATTTGCACATAGTAAAAATTATATAAATTAACAACGAAATTTTTTTAGTAAATTTATATACAATATATATATATATATATATAAATCTNTATATATATAAACTAGAAAAATATCTTATAAAGGTTCTGCATTATTTCATTATCAACCTTTTACGCTAAAGGAATGCTTAAAAAACATCGAATATTCACTACACTAATTTAAAAGCTCGCTTGATCAAAGTTCTGAAAAAGTTTATTATTGACCTAATACAGTTAAAAATATATTTAGAAACATGATATTTTTTCCTAATTCATTAATTGCAAATAACACTTCCTAATAAAAGTTCTGATCACTTTCAGTAACGGTTTCTTTCTTAATGTCTTCTACAAACTGTTAAAATTCATTTGGTGTATCAATTAAATATCTAATCCTATCATCCAACGTTTTACAACTTCATTCTTATAAATTACAACCGTGTCTTTAACAAATAGTCGAAGATAAACATATTCAAAATGGTGAAATTCAAATAGGATGAAAAATACATACAATTTATTCACGTCGGCGTATGAATTAGTTGAAAGGGTAATTATTGGAAATTGTTTCCCGAGCTTCAACTAAATAATAAGTTATAGGATATGTTTTCGGGACATTATTTGGAAGCATATTTATGCTCTCTTGTGTTTTAATTAAGTAAATATTAATCCAAGGAATACCTAGCGCTTAAGATTTTGAATGAATAAGCTATTAACTAGGAACTTCTTAAAATAATAAAGTTCATATTTGTTGCTTGAACAAAATATATTTTTATAATTAATATCAGTAATTATTAATGCTTTCATAATTTAAGCAAGTGATGTTCTTATAAAAAACATAAAATATTACGTTTAAATTAAATCATAATTAGTCTTAACGTTTTAATTAAATTATCATTCTTAACGTTTTAATTATAATCATAATTATTCTTAAATTGTGATGAAACCGCCCACAATAGGCAAAAATGATTTCGTGCTTAATAATTACACACTAAAAGAACTTACAGATTTTTTTGTGTGATTTTAATGGTGTACGCATAGAGCGTCATTTTGTATAAGTAACTACAATTGGCTTACATAATTCAAGTAAAACATCGTTCCATTGAATTTCTATTATTAATTGTAGGCAAAAGAATAATATCAGAAGATAAATATTGCAATGCTGATTTTTAATTATTAAAATATTTATTTAGGATCGATGCAGTAATAATAAATAAAATATTAATAAATAATTTTTATGCCCAGCCCAGAAAAGGCAAAAATTAAAAAAAAAAGGATTTCTTTCTTAATAATTACACATTAAAATAATTTATACATTTTTCTTGTGATTTTAATGGTCTACGCATAGAGCGTCATTTTGTATAAGTAATTGCAATTGTCTTGAATAATTCAAGCAAAACATCGTTTCATTGAATTTCGATTATTGTTGTATGCAAAAAAAGAAAAAAACTCTAAATAGAATAACATCAGAAATTTAATTAAATATCACAATGCAGATATTTTTGTTACAGAATTTATTTAGCAGCAAACATAATAAATAAAATATAAATAAATAATTTTTTTGTATTTGTATCCAGACAGATTATTATGATTGAAAATGATTTTTTTCTCTATCCCGTATAAAATTAAAAGATAAATGATATTTTATTTATTTCTTTTCCTGATTTTTATCTTCCAATTTTCAATCAAAAAGGTTATTAGAACTTTATTTACGCAAAAAATATGATGTAATGTAGTGAACAAAAATATAACAAAATTGAAAGTCTAAATAAAATTGAATTAAGAATGTAATTGCAAGAGCGAATATTTATTTACATGTTTCAATTAATCCAATTTACAACTTCAGAGATTAAGAACTCATTTATCTTTAGTTCTTCTTAAAGATAAAATTCCTCTAAGGAACATTAATTCATATCAAATAATTCACTTTAAATGAAATTCTCATTAAGTTGTAGTTATCATCATTAATTATGCGATATGAAGCTAATTTACTTTTTAATACTCGAAATATAAATGAAGAAATAACATAATTCCATTATATTTCAAGCCATTCATGCAATGTTAAGGCTTTATTAATGATGCCATATTGAAGTGATATCTTTAACAATAATCTTGGAAGTTATTAACTTATCGTCTTATCGATAAGTTAATAACTTTCGAGTTTCTGCTTTAATGCTTTTATTATCTTCTTTCCAGAATAGTAAAAGCGTTAAACTCTAGAAAATCAATAACTTTGTTTGTCGGAAAATTAATCTACAAGATTTTGCAAGATTGTCTGTCATCCTGTAAAAGAAGATGTGAAATTTTCTTAAATTTAAGAAATGTATGTTGAATCAGTACAAGTATTGACTGACAAGCCCTGGTGGCTCAGGGGATAGAGTGCTCGCCTCCCAATGAGGTGACCCGGGTTCCATCACAGCTACAGCTGGTCTGTTTGAATTTCTCACCCGGCTCGCACCGATCACAGTGCTGACTTAAAATATCCTCAACTGTTGACGGATCATGGGATAGAGTCCCTTTGCCGTTAGGCTAACCGCAAAAGGTTCACGTGGTTTTCCTCTCCATGTAAAGCGAATTCGGTCCTTCACGAAGGCAAATACTGTCTCCCATACTGTTTTTTTTTAAATAATTTTAACCCCTTCCAATGAGGTGACCCAAGTTCGATTCCAGATAGCTGGTCGATTCAAATTTCGCAACCGGCTCGCACCGACCACAGTACTGACGTGAAATACCCTCAGTGGTTAGTGTCCTCTTGCCATCAGGCTAACCGTGGAAGATTTTCGTGGTTTTCATCTCCATGTAACGCAAAAGCGGGTTAGTTTTATCAAAAAATCCTCCACTGAGGCAAATTTCTCCAAATACCTGATTCAGGAGTTTCCCTGTCTTCTGGATTCGGTTCAAGATTACAAGGCTGCGTAAACTAAAAATTCGGTCTGTTGTTCAATGGAGGTTATAAAATAAAATAAAAAGTATAGACTGAAAGCATTTTAAGTAGCGTTGAATCAGCAAACTCTCAGTATATTATGTATTTTTCCGAATCGATTTGTAGACCTGTATAATGCAGTACTATTTTTCATAGTTAAAGACCTATTTCAAGTTTCAATTCACAGGCTGACAAGAAATTGGCAAACATGACACAAAGATTTTAATGTTCTAAGTAAATCATTACTACTAAACTAAAGATGGGATTACATTAAAGCAGAAACATTAGTAAAGCAAAGCTTTCTCGCAACTGTGGCAGTGATTGAGGTTGAAACTTCACAATTTCGTGACCTGATAAACGGGGCGACATTGACTGCCCATCGATCAAATCATCCTTCTCAGTGAAATTTTATATAAGCAGTTTACTGAATGGCGTGACATCCATTTTTGTCTACTTCCTTATTGCTATCATGAATACTTTTTTTATTTTTAATTATAAACGCCGTTGAACAGTCGACTCAATTTGGGGTTCACGACTACTAATGTTCAACTCCGTAGCCTTGTCATTTTGAACCAGATCCAGAAGACAAGGAAACTCCTGGATCAGTACCCTACAGAGGTGTGATTTCTTATGGGAACATTGAGGACTTTGAGACTCGACAGATTTAACTTCCTTCAGTCATCATTTAATACACGGGGTGTCTTTTGGCTGGCGAGGATCGAATCCACGACCTCTTGGACATGGGACCAGTGCCCTACCAACCAGGCTATCCCGGCCCTATCATGAATGCTTGTAATTTTTTAAACTCACCCTTTTAATGCAGAGCTGTGAACCCATTATAAGTTTTCTTTTCTCTGCAACTAGCTTGTTTTTCGTTCTATTCATGGAACAAGAATTTTTAGGGTTTTTGAATTAGGAGATTGTGTCCAAACCCTTGTCTTCAATATGAATCAAAGGGTAAAATCAGTTGGATTCAAGGCTGGTGAATAAGAAGGCCTTGTATGAACTGTATTGTTTCAAGAGAATCGGTTTTGGACAAATTTTTGCCCATCTGATTCATTGACATTCTGACACTGAATATATTTGATTGTAAAATAAATGAAGCACTGATTCTGCAGACAATATTTTTTGGTAATCATTATTTTTTTAAGACAATTTCTAGTTAAATTGGGAACACCGGTTTTAGAAGTAGTCGCAAGCTTTCCTTAAAAAGTTTAAATTAAAATTTCAAAGTCTAGGTCGCATTTCAATGCTAAAACTTTTTAGAAATAATTTACCCAAGTGTGTCTTAATTTACAAATTAATCCACCCCCCAGAAAAAAATCTGTATTTTTTATCATTTTTGGACAAGAATCATTCTTGACATTATTGAAAAGTGCTTATATTATTTATATTAAATTTTTCAATTTCTACTATTATTTCATACTCTCCCTATATCTTGTTCAAATTTTCAATCATTAATAAAATACTTTTTATTCATCCACTTAAAGTTCAAATACATTTTTCTTGTAGTAGATGATGCTTGATGTTACAGTCGAACTCGTTTATAACGAGCTCGGATTTAACGAGAACTCGGATTTACCGAGGGCAACGAGAATAGTTGGTTGGATCAATGTTAAGTCTATGGAACAGAAGTCGCTTTTAACGAGCAAGACCCGGTTTTAGCGAGCAATATTTTTCTGTCTTGCAATCTTTCTTCTCATCTTTCTAGTCTTTCTGTCTTATCTTTTTTTCAAAATTATATGAAATGCGCGAGTTCAAAGTAAGCTGACAAACTATTTTAAATATGTAGATTAATGAAAAAAATAAATGTTTTGGTAAGAATCTTTTCCTTCATTTTTCTTTCCGTTTATATTTTCTTTTCTTTAAGACTGTAGCGCAACTAGAAAATTTTTGCTAGTTGGGGGGGGGGTTAGTTGTCATTAAATTAAGAAAAGTATTTAGTTAAATTAATTCATGTAGTTTAAGTAAGTATTCATTAAATTTTAAGTCAACTCAATCATTTGACCTCCCAACCCCCCCCCCCTCTTCTGGTTGCACGTCCGCCTTTTGGACCCGTTTATTACGAGCACTCGGATTTAACGAGTACATGTTACGGTCCCTTTGTGCTCGTTATAAACGAGTTCGACTGTAATACAGTTTTTTCAAATATTAATTCATTCATCAATTTTGTTTTTCAACGGGATAAAAAAGCTGCAATTATTTTATAAAAAAACTAAAATTAAAATTTTCTTTGTTGACCCTCGTAGGAATTGACTTTAATTGTTTTCTTTTTAATATTAGTTGTTCTAATCAATTCTCAAATGCAAAAGAATTAAAAAAAAACAAAACAATGGAGTTAAAGTTTTATTTTTTAAAATTCATATTGTTTGCAGAGGAAGAGGAAATATCATTTAGAATTATTTAATTATTCACTATATATTACTACAATAAAAAAATTAGTTATCACTAGACTTAACCATTTTTGCAAAATAGTGAAATTATACTATCTACTAGTAAAAGAACCGTTATAAGCCTTTAAGGCACGTCTTGTTCTTAAAATGCTGAAAACGTACTTTTCAGCTTTCGACTTGGTAAGTTGAAAGACCCGATAATTTGGTAAGATTTTTTGTTTCGTTAAGTTTTTCTTTTAAAGCGATTGTTGAAGTAGTTTTACCTTTTAAGTCGGTCTCTCCAAATGCTTCTTCAAAAATCTCATACAGAATTCCTCTCTCTCAAACTATGAATGGGTTCGCATTACACAGCCGTATTTCGGAGACAAAGAAGACTAAATTGCCTCCTTTTACATCCTTCTTTATTTGCCTTCACCGTATAAATTTCTCAAGGACAACGACGTCTGTCTTTTTTTATTTCGTTTTATGTAATGATCCTTAGACGAGAAACATCCTTTCAAAAGTTTAAAACTAGCTTCTAGTTGTCTGATAATAAATGGAGTTGCAAATTCAAGAAATTTGCTTAATGTGATTGGTTTATTTTGTTACTATATATATATATATATATTATAACATAAAAAGCTTCTATTAATCTTTTTATGTTAGTTTCTTCGTTATAAAACAACTCCTATTTTTTTACTAATTAATTATTCAAATCAAAATGCTTTCTCACACTTTTAAAAGCCACATCCTGTCTCTAAATCTATTTTTGGCCCAACTATGCATAAATTTAAATAAATACATTTTTCCCTTTTAAACTTCGTGAGAATCATTCGAACTATTTCGTAAACCAATAGTAATCCCTGGGATTTCCCTTTTCCCCTCAAATATAACAAAATAGAGGGAAATTCTTTTTCTACTTTTCCTAGGATAAAAACTTAAGCACACAGTTTTGGAGTGCGAATTCGAGATCCGCCTTTGATAGAAAATGTCTTGAATATACTGTGAAGCTAATAAAATATTTTTTGCCTTCCAACTATTATCTGCGTGGCCTAACAACACTCACAATGACTGCTACCCTTTCAAGCCAACAGGATTCGAACCTGTGCGGGGAAACCTTCGTGGTTTTTCTCTCTACGTAACTATTAGTTCTATCAGAATGTCCTACCACGAAGGCAGATTCCTCCCGAATTTTGATCCAGGACTTCCCTTGTTTTCTGAGTTGGGTTCAAAATTACAAGGCTGCAGAGTTGAACATTGGTAGTCGTAAACTCAGAATTAGGTCGGCTGTTCAACGACAGTTATAAAGTTAAATAAAAGAAATAAAAAAATATATNAAATTGCCTCCTTTTACATCCTTCTTTATTTGCCTTCACCGTATAAATTTCTCAAGGACAACGACGTCTGTCTTTTTTTATTTCGTTTTATGTAATGATCCTTAGACGAGAAACATCCTTTCAAAAGTTTAAAACTAGCTTCTAGTTGTCTGATAATAAATGGAGTTGCAAATTCAAGAAATTTGCTTGATGTGATTGGTTTATTATATATATATATATATATCAAAATGAAGAATGAAGAATGAATGAGTTCAAAATGAAGAATAAAACAAAGAAAAATTATAGACATATGAAGAAAAAAAAAAGGGGGGGGGGAAATAATAAGTAAAAAAATAACAAGCAACAGTTTATAATATAAAATAAATTTAAAAAAAAAGAAAAAAAAAGGATGAAATTTTATTTAAAAAAACCGGAAAAAAAGATATAATCTTTTCATCAGCCCACACGATTATATCCGCAAAACAGAGTGTTTTCTGATATTGTATCAATAAAGCCAAAGCAAAAAAAAAAAATACAATAGTGTGAGGAGCACTTAAAAATTTTTTTTACGAAAATTACAAAAAAAAAAAAAAAAAAAAAAAAAAAAAAAAAAAAAAAAAAAAAAAGAACACAAAAAGTAAAAATAAGTAAAAATAACATGTAAAAAAAGAAAATAAAATAAAAGAAAAGAAAAGAAAAAGAAAAAACAGTATAAAAAATGAACTATAAAGCGAGTAGCGAAATCAGATCTACTTACATGGACGGAATGATTTAAAAATGTTTTCGCTGAAAGATTGCCAGATTACAAAATATGAAAACAAAAGCGCAAATTCAAGAGACTTTGGCTTACTCAAATATATAGGCATCTTATTAATTTATATAAAGTTTATTTAACATAGTCAAGTTTATGTAACAGTATGTTAGAGTTCTCTTGCCGTCAAGCTAACCGTGGTGTGGAGGTTTTCGTTGTTTTTCTCTCTACGTAACAATTAGTTCTATCAGAATGTCCTCCCACGAAGGCAGATTCCTCCCAAATTTTGATCCAGGACTTCCCTTGTCTTCTGAGTTGGATTCAAAATTACAAGGCTGCAGAGTTGAACATTGGTAGTCGTAAACTCAGAATTAGGTCGGCTGTTCAACGACAGTTATGAAGTTAAATAAAAGAAATTTAAAAAAATATATAGTTGCTATTTAATTTTAGTTTAGTTACTTAAGTATAATTTGCACCCTCCTTTCATTTATTAATTGTAATTTGTATCCATGAGAAAATAAATTTTACTTGATAAAAATAATTTATCTTACAGTGTTTTTTAAAATATACGGCGCAGAATGTGTAACAGTTAAGTTTCAATAACATTTAATTAGATAAATATACTTCGCACTCATCATACATGATGCAAATACATGATGATGTAAATATAATTTGCATCATGTATGTATATTTCTTACAAATCTAATATATTAGTTTTTCTTAATATTGTTTGAAATTTAAACTTGAATCATCATCTGCAATTTTCCAATTAGCAAATTTATTAAGTTACTTTTTAAATTTAAATTCTCAATAATTTACAAGACTGACAAATAAGCTATTAATATTTTTACGTGAAAAGAATATTACGGGAATCACGTGTTTTTTTAAAATTATATATAATAAAAAAGTCGTTAATATTTTTTGCTTTCGTTTTTTTAACGAGGAAAAAAAACGCGACTGGACATAATTGCCTAGTCATAATTTATAATTGCCTTTTTAATACGAAATAAAAATACGCAGATTAAAATGTTACGTATAATAAATATTAAATCAGGCTTAATTTTGACAACAGCCAATTATATGCAGACATTTTCATTTCCCTCTAGAATTGCCCATTTCCTAGTTAGATAGCCTGGATGTCACTACCGTGTGACGTAATGAAATTTATTGTAAACGTCATTACTTTGGATTCAAGGCCGCATCTAAAGGAGGTTACGTGTTGGCAAACCATGGTTGGTATTTTTCCCCGTTGGGGATCCAGTCAATAATGATGGAACTATCGAAATCGATTGGGTGGATTATCGATAATCCAGAGGAAACTTTCTAAATCAGACATCACTTTAACGCTATCACTTCTAGCTTTCTTTTTGGCAAACTTTTTTTTTCGCGTAATACGGCTGACCTTGATTGATTAGTCGAGAACTTTTAATTTTATTTTATTCAGATATAAATAACAGACTCGTAAAAAATTCCAGTCATGAAAAAGTTAATAAGGATAAACCTATCCTCACTTTTTTTTAAAGTTACTTATTTAATTTGGAAATAAAAATATTTATTTTATAATTTATAATGACAATTGAACTAGATGGAGCCACGATGGGGATCGAGCGTTCGCCTTCCAATGAGGTGAACCGGGGTTCGATCCCGGCGATGACTGGTCGATACGAATTCCGCATCCGACTTGCACCGACCGCAGTGCTGACGTGAAATATTCTCGGTGGTAGACGGATCACGGGTTAGAGTCCCTTTGCCGTCAGGTTGACCGTGGAAGGTTCTCGTGATCTTCCTCTCCATGTAACGCAAATGCGGGTTTGTTCCGTCAAAAAGTCCTAATTTTAATACATGATCCAGGAGTTTCCTTGTCTTCTAAATTGGGTTCAAAATTACAAGGCTACAGAGTTGAACAATAGATGTCGCAAACCCAAAAATTTTGTCGCCTGTTCAACGACGGTTGTAAAAAAAAAAGTAAAATTGAACTGCATGACTTTGCTTTCTTCTTGTAATTTACTCTAAAATCAATAAAGATCGTTATAGGCTGTACTGATTGCTAAAACATAACTTTCCTTCAAGTTTTAAAAACTATCCAAAAACTACTAGAATCTAGTCGAGAATTAAATACAATACAATTGTTACGTCTTGTTGGACACGTTTTGTCTTCTTTCTTTTTGTTTCGTCTTTTCTTTCCGGACATAATGTGTCTTCCTTGCCTTTGAAAAAGGCATCAGGAGTTGTTTCCGTTTCGCTGTCGGCGCTAATTGTCTTCTCTTAAAGGAAGTAGATGGCATAACAATGATTTCATTGCATTATCTTCAAGAGATCCACTTAAAATTGTTAGAGGAAATTTAAAAAAAAAATGAATAATAAAAACTTTTAATTCCTTATATCTGTAATCAAATTATTAAAAACGGAATTGAAGTTGCGAAAAATAAATTACGTTATTATTTGGTGTTTGGATTGTTTATGAAATCTGTGTTCATTTAGATAATTATATAAATTTTAATTAAATCTGTGTAATTTTTTTAAGGATGTGATTTTTTTAAAAGAATAATTTTAAACTAACAACTTTTAGAAATAGTGAATTATTAAAAAACTAAAGAAATTTGCAATCATGCACTTTTATTTTTGTGTAGTAAGTCGATGGGGGGAAAATACAAAATAGTTAATTTAAGCAAAATAGATTTTCAAATATTCATGAAGAAATTTAGAATCTGTTTTTCCTAATTAGAATTTAGAAATTTGCGTGATCCTTCACTAAATTAATTCAGTATAGTATGCATGCTACTGTGCAAGAGAATGTCAACTTTTACCGGTGAATGTCAACAATCGCATAGTCGCTTTGGTAAATGTCCGAAATATTTGTTATATCCGATTTAATATTAATTTATTCATTTATATATTATAACATTTATTCGATACTTTAACATCTGCTGAAGATAGATTAGGAGAAACCTCAGTGTTCTGAGTTACGTACAAATGTATACCCAACAGTGGCACTGAACCTTGAAAAAACATTGAAAGACATGCCATTGCATTTTTGATCCTCTGCAGAGTGGATGGCTCTCCCGCTTTGATAGTCTGATGACCAGCAGGCGAAGTCGAGCGTTTTACGGTAGAACAGTTTAACAAAGACAGATACCACGCAACCTCGGTCCATACGCAGGCTGATCAAAATGGTCATCCCACCCGCTTTCTGACCGCAAGCAATGCTTGACTTCAGTGTTCTAATGGGAACCTTGTTTTACAATCAATGCAATGGAACTGTAGTGGCTCAGGGGATAGAGCGCTCGTTTCCCAATGAGGTGAACAGGGTATGAATCCCGCACCCGGTTCGTACCGACCACAGTGCTGACGTAAAATATCCTCAGTGGTAGACGGATCATGGGCTAAAGTCCCCTTGCCGCCAGGCTCACGGTAGGAGGTGTTCGTGGTTTTCTTCTCTATGTAACGGCAAATGCGGGTTAGTTCTTTCAAAAAGTCCACCACTAAGGCAAATTTCTCCCAATACTTGATCCAGGAGTTTCCTTGTCTTCTGGATTAGGTTCAAAATTAAAAGACTGCGAAGTTGAACATTGGTAGCCGTAAACTCAAAATTTGGGTCGGCTGTTCGACGACGCTTATAGTATCAATCCAATGCAGTACTATTTAAAGCTTGAGGAAGTCAGATGTAACTGTAATGTCAGATGTAACAGATAAACTTGTAATTAAATAAATTTTGTAATTAGAATAATTCCCTGATCAACCCACTTTATGTTAGAATATTCTCTGATAAACCCACTTTATGTTAGAATATTCACTGTCAACCCACTTTATGATCAAACCACGAATTACCAATATTGCAATTTAGCAAAAACAAACGAAATTCTTTCATGTCATATTATTTTAAACAAATAATCTTTCAAAAGAGACAGAAAAATCACTAAAAAAATAGAAAAAGAAAAGAACTTCCTTCGAATAAACTCCGAATTGATCTTATAATCCGATTTTGAGGTCTTAACTTCCAGACTCCCGATGCGGAAAGGAAAAAAAATCCAATTCAATTTGTTTTGTGTTAATTTCGTTCTTCAGAAGTTCTGTTTATTGAATTTATAGGAATCTACAATTCTGTCTATAAAATAAAG
Source organism: Parasteatoda tepidariorum (assembly GCF_043381705.1). Classification (NCBI taxonomy): domain Eukaryota; kingdom Metazoa; phylum Arthropoda; class Arachnida; order Araneae; family Theridiidae; genus Parasteatoda; species Parasteatoda tepidariorum. The sequence goes on from NC_092206.1 coordinate 10,035,435, forward strand.
AGACTCGTAATCATACGTTATTATTGGTCTTGTTATTTGTGGCAACACCTAATATTTCATTTTCAAAAATGTTTTTCTATTTCCATGAAAGATACTCAGATATGTTTTCTGCAAGATAAGTTTGCTTTTACCAGTTTTTCTCTTTTTTTTCGGAGACGAAATATGACGTCACATGGCCGAGTCTGATGTTCGTTCAACTTATCATATTTTTCAATGTTGTTCGAATTATTAGCAACTACTTGGAATTCAAGATTTTATTTTATCATGAAATTTGTTCTAAATATAATTCGACTATTCAAACGCAGCGTTTTTTTAATTATTATTTTATTTATTTATTCTTTTTTTTAACTTTATAATAGAAATTTTGGAATTAAATAGTGGAAATCTAACTCTAATATTAAAGGTACGGCAAAATTGATCTTTATTTTTGAAATGTTAAAGTTAGATATGGAATTTTTGCGCAACTAAAACCACAATATGGCATGCCAGGCTGGGTGCTTTCTGGAGAAAAAGGTATAATTCTCTGGAGGGTGGAAGAAACTAAAAACCCAGAAAAAATCGAAATAAAGGAGGCCTAACGTAAAATAAACAAAGACAACTACTACAGTGCGCAAAAAATCGACCACGTTGAATAACTTTTGAACTAATGATCGGATCTTCATGTTCTAGGAGTCAATATTAATGATTTGAAAAAGTAACTTCAAACATACTAATTAATTACTGCAGACGACATTTTAAGTTACGTAATCTGATATGAAAGCGTGTTCCCTCTGAGTAAACATAACTTATTTTTGACGGATTCAGATTTCTGACTTCCAAAATATACGGATTAGCCGCGATTTGGTAGACATGGTCCCCATAGTGTGTTTAGTCCGAAAATCTTTAGACTATAAGGTACACAATTTTTTACATTTTTTTAAAGAGCATAGTTTTACACGGCAAAGTACAAAATTTGAGTGAAATTGAACGAATAGTTCTTGAAAAATCAATTTTTAAGCATGCGACTTTTTTAAAGCTTGATTTTTCAGTACGAACTGACTAGAAACTGAATTCATAACTTAAAATATCGTCTGTACTAGTTAGTATATGTTAGTATATGAACCATTACGATTCAGTTCTAGCTCGTGAAAATCCGATCATGTAAAAATATAAATCATATGACTAATTTTTTTGGACTGCAAATAAATAAAATTATAAGAAATGATAAATGTTTACTAAAAGTTATTTTTGCTTGGAATTATCTTTTGATAAACAAATTTTGTAGTTGTATGCAAAATTTTTTCAATTCGTATAAAAAGTTTTCGAGTTATGAGGAAATAAGAAAAGGATAAAATTAGTATTAAAGTGCCTAAACTTTGGACCGCTCTCCTGACCTATAATTTTTCCGTTAAATTTTCGTCTAAGGAAATAGTTTTAGCAAAATTTAGTCATTTCCTTTAACACTATAATTTGAGCAATTTAAATATTATTTTTAACTCGAAAATTTTGAAAATAAAGTTGTAAACTTGTACAATAATTTTTTTTTATTGATTTAATTCTTTCATGAATATTAAAGCCAAATCTGTATTTATTTTTTATTATTCTACAGTAGGGAACCGATTATCCGGAACGATCGGGACCATCGCTATTCAGGATAACTGATTTTTCCGGTTTTCTGAATCGCTACAAAAAGCCGTTTTTTTTATTGTTAAACCCAACTAAAAAAAAAATTTTTTTTTTGGAAATAATCTTAAAAAGAAAAAAAAAACGATGGAGTAATACACTAATGATTATTTCCAAAATGATGGTAAGGTAAACATCTTTCAAAAAAGAAAGAAAAGTCCTAAAATATTATGAGGAAATTTTTTTTTTTTTTTTTAAAAAATGGCGGGAAAATTTATTGAATTTCGTTCCGGTTTTTTGGTTTTTCGGTTTTCTGATTTCCGGATAACGGGTTCTGTACTTACTTCATTTCTATTAAATATTAGACAGTCAGTTAATTTGGGCAATAAATTGTGGCCCCAGTGTCTATACTTTTTGACAAGAATCTGAAATAAGGGTGGTTAACACCATATGTTACCGGCAAAGTTTGAAATCCGGCATTCCATAGAATACCTAGGCATTGTATATAATGTCTAAAACTAGCTGGCAATGTATGAAACGATTTATATTTCACACATTTCCTAGGAATTCTATACAATGCCAAATGAGAAATCGGCAAAGTATGAAATACATCTCTGATTCGTTTCGTAATGTAATGAAAAATAATTCAAAATGTCAGTCAAGCCTGCCATTCAAATAGATAAATTTCTTATTTTTGAATGCTTGATTTTGAATTACATTATGCCTTGTACAACTTTTATTTTTTTCTCCGCATTTTGAATAAATTTTTTATTATGGCACTGTCATTATTTTTGAGAAATGCACATCATTTAATGTACATAATAACCTCATCAGGACGTTTTTTTTCATACTTTGCCTAAATAGCAATTTTCATTCAATAGAATGCCTAGGTATTATATACAATGCCTAGGGAAAGTGTGTAAACTTCTCATATTTCGTACCTTGCCTAAAAACATCCGCATTATATACAATGCCTAGGCATTCTATAGAATGCCAGCGTTTCATACTTTGCCGGTAACATTTGTACTGAAATTAAAAAATCATTTTTTCAGAAATTAATGCTTCGAAATACAAATAATTAAAATCTTTCAGTTCAACTTGCACGAAGATATTTTTGAAAAATTTAAAGAAAATTTTATATTTAATTTTACTTTATGTGAAACCAAATGAAGAAAAATTTGAATTTGCCCGTAACGATTGAATTTGCTACGACAAAGTAAGCTCTTTCAATCTATTTTCTTTTTATAAAGAAATTCGAATAATAATTCAAAAGACATTCTTCCAATGTTAAACTGAGCCATTTGTTCTCGCTGATATGCCATTAAAAATCTTCTTTTCAAGAAATTTCTTTTATCGATTTTTGAAATTTTCAATAGAATAGCAGATTACAGGCTCTGCATAGATAATCAAAGCCATTTATTACATGAATGGAAAGAGGTTTGAGGCGAAGATCGATAATTAGAGAGAGTTGAGGTTAAATTGTTGTTTAGATGAGAAGTTTTTAGTTTCTTAGTTTTAAAAAAAATTATTATCTTTTGTCATTTTGATTTTTGACAAGCATTCCAGCTTTATTCTATTTTCTAAAATATGTTCGACTTTATTTTATTTTTAACGTGCTACTTAATTCTATTTTTTAGTGTAAGTCCACTTATTTTTGTTTTCTAGCATAATTTCTAGCATAATTTTTCTAGCATAAGCCAGTTTTTATTCGCTAATATAATTCTATTTTGTAACATATAATTTAAAATCCCTGGTATTAGACGTAAAACAATAAAGTTATTAGATGCATTCTAAGATTTTATGTAAAATCTTAATTATCATTTGATACTATTCAGCTTTATTGTTTTTACGCGAATGGAACCGGTTTGCACTTGTTTACGTTCATTTATCAATAGATTAACATTGTAATGCAATACGTTAAAAATAAATACAAATAGGAAGAACAAAAAAAATCTCCTGACGGTATGAATCCGTGACATGTATGTTTAGATATATAAGTATTGCTTTTAAACTCGTTCAAAACATGTCATTATTCATACACTACAGTGCGTCTAATTATTTGGTCTAATTATTATAATATGCTAATATAATACCTGATATAATGAATATTCTATATTTAGATAATATATCGTATAATTTGTTCAATCGTCGAATTTATATTACATATCATCTAATTTAACCAATTGATACACGAAAGTAAACAAGTGCAAATCAGTTTCACTCACGTAAGAGCAATAAAGCTGTATAATATCACCTGATAATTAAGATAATTAAGATCACATAGAATCTTATAGTGCGTCTAATAATTTGGCCATTTACTGTATGTAGTACTATTTTCAGTATAATTATACATTAAGGTATGTTATGTAGTATGTATTGTTTAGAGCAGAGGTCGCCAAAGTGGTCTATATAGACCCCCAGGGGTCTATTTAACAAAAGCGGGGGTCGATCTGAGACAGGGGGGCGAATGGGGGTCGATCCGAATCGGAAGGGTCGATTGTGAGTTGAAAAAAAAAACAGTTCTCAATACGCAAATCACACATACCTAATTAAGTATGTAAAATTTGTGAATTTTTTTTATAATTGACTCAATATCAGTTTCTTTATAAAACATAAATTAATAAACGTATATTTATTGGGGTGAAACAAGTATTTACGTACCACCGCGCAGTGGCACGAACTCAGCGCAGTTTATAAGTCATATGCATATGTGCGCTTGTCCAAATGTCACGTGTGACGAGCATTGACGTTACAAATGCAAATATCATACGCAGTTTCAGCTATCTTTGCAAACTGTGTTGAATATTTGCAGTGTCATTATTAAAACTTTTATAGTTTTGGATAATTAGTTATTGTTTCGATAAAACCATTCGTTTGGTTTAGATATCAATTTTAATTATCAATGCACAAAAAAGAAGGTAAGCATTAATAATATGGATTAGTACAGCCCGCGACAAAACTATAGCACACTTTGTATTTTTTTACGAAAATTACAAAATTGACCAATTTTGACGAAAATTAAAATTGACCAATTTTGAACCCAATATAGCGAACCTTGCAAAAAAACACCAGGCACACCCATCTCATTGATCAAGAAGCAGTAAATCTTTAGTTATTTTACTTATTATATCTACTTATGCATAATTACTTATTATTTAATAATAAGGTATTTATAAGGTATTGCATGTAATAATAAGGTATTTATAAGGTATTGCATGTAATAATAAGGTATTATTAATATATTTTTCATAAAACTATTGTTACACAATGTACTATTACTTTAATAAATGTTTAAATTTATAAAATAAATGTACAAACACATTATCTAATAGAGTTTTATTTTAATTAACAGAAAATTACTTTTGTGGGGGTCGATGGACATTTCGAAAAATTATATAGGGGTCGATGATCAAAAAAGTTTGGCGACCTCTGGTTTAGAGCATACTTTACGTAATTTTGTATCCAGAATAATCTTACGTATCTATATTTTCTAGGATAATTTTGTATACGAAAACGATTTTCTCAGAAATATTTTATATAATTTTGTTCTCCAGCATAAATTCTTCATTCTAAGATATCTATTATTTATGTATTAGGATTTTTAAATTTGATGAATACTATAATCTGGACATTTTTGAAAGCGGATACCACTTTAATTGCAAAATAAAATCAATTAATAAATCAGCATCGTATTAAATATACCGTATAATGCAATAAGCAACGATTGCAGCTATGCTGTGCTAAATAAAGGCAGAATTCGCGTTCTTTGTTTTTCAGTGGCGCTTTCTGTTTAAGTTTATAACATTAGGTCGGATATTAAATTTAAATTGAAAGGTGATACACTGAATTTATTTTCATGCAAACAACTGTAGGTTTTAAGAGATGGTTGCATAAAAAATAAATTATAAGTTCACTGCTCATTAGGGAATTTCATTAAAAAAATAATATGATTAAATTTATATCTTATCGAAAATGTTTAATAATTAATAAATTGTTTTTTTTAAATTGCTTATTAAGCTTTTGTTTAAAAAACTTTTATTTCAGAGTGCGTCGAGAAATTTTTGACTCGCAAAGTAGGCTCGAAAAAGAGATAATGGGAATCTATGAAATTTATGGGAATCTATTATTATGGCATCTATGGGAATCTATGTCTATATGACCTAAAAATAATTGTTGAAGCAGCTATTCTTAGAAAAGGATATTTTCATGTGATGACAGAGCTTTAAAAAATAAGTTATGCAAGTTTTTATATTGCAATAATGCCAGTAAAATTTTAGGTGGTAAATGAAACAAAAATACTTAAAATTAAAAAAAAAAATTATTCGAGAAAGCACGGAATATATGTCAGACACAATTTATTTTGTTAATCTTTCTTGGGTAACAAAACAGTCTACTATGAAATCATTGTTCTTCAATATTATAAGATTTGAAAAATACGAGAAAAAATAAAATCCTAAATGATTAATTTCATCATTTCTAATAACGGAATAAAGCCTTCTCTCAATTGTTATTTTACCTCTTAATCAAGTTATAGAAGGGGAAATTACAGTTTAGAAGGGGAATTTAGAATAATTCTTAGTACAAAAATGTCAAAACACAAAATCATCTAAAACTTTCACGGAAAAAAATGTTATCTCAATTGGAATTTTACTTTTTAAACATGTTAAAAGCTTAAATTATAGTGTGGAAGGGGAAATAATAACTCATAGTACAAAAATGTCAGAACAAAAAATCGTCTAAAGCATTCACTGAAGAGAAAAACCTCCAGAAATAAAAAGTTTCAAAGGTGATTCGTGAACAAAAAGGTAAAAAAAAAAAACTTCCAAGAAAATATCAAATTACTTTTTTCAAAATTTTGAAGGTATTATTTTGCTTTTACATATTTCAGACAACATGATTTAAAACATAAGACCTGCAACGCATGAAAAAATACACTTTTGGCTATAAAGTAATTACAACAACAGAAAGTAACATAAGAATAGGAAAGTTATTTGTAATTTATTTTTTGCATCAAATCATTCTTCAGATTAAAAAAAGAAAAAAAAAACTAGATGTCGCTGTGGTCACTTCTATTGCAGTTACAGTTTATTATCTTAACCATTTATTTATCCTTGCCTGCTAATGTGATATGTAGGGAATTATGCAAATTTTCTGGAAGAAAATTGATTGACTAGGTGCATGCGAAGACTTGTTTAAGCAGCAAAATGGTTTATTTGGTAATTTAGAACTCTTTGGAATTGAAAACCTAGAGGAACTAAATTAATCCCAACAAATTAAATTTGATCTTTAAAGAAGAGTCATTTTAAGTTTAACGTCGATTTATAAAACATGTGGTTAAATGAAAGAGGAATGGTTGAGGCGATACTTTCATAATGTAATGGGTTTTTATTCAGGAGATTTTTTATATACTTCATATTTGTATTTATGTTTAACGTATTGCATTATACACTGTTAACCAATTGATACACGAACGTTAGCAAGTGCAAACCGGTTTCCGCAGCACAAAAACAATAATGCTGTATAGTATCATCTGATAATTATAATTTTACGTAGAATCTTAGAGTGCGTCTGATAATAAGGCCAGAGACTGTAACTAGTTCACGGTCACAACTATTTTACAATGCGTGCCAGTTAACTAGTAACAGTAACTTTTACTAAGAATCTATTGAAAATTAGTTTATGAAATCATCATTACTTTCTTCCTTATTTAATATTTATGATCGGTGATTTTCAGCTTCGATGTTATCAAATTATCAGAACCCTTCTTTGCAAAATCTCCTTTGGCTTAGTTCTAATCTTTTACCTTCATACCTTTTCAGTTATTGTAAAAAAATCTATAAAAAAAAATCTTATCCATTTGTTGATTTTTCGATTCGACCAGCGCTGACTTCACCTTGAAGGTAAGGCACGCCCAAATTAAAGGACTCTTAAGGATATTAATGTATCATTTGATTCGAAAAGGGGGAATCGAATTGGAGATGAGGGGAAAGGGCAAAGAAAGTGACTTTTCTGGTTCCGTTTCTAATCGAAATTCCAATTGATTCGATGCCATCTTTTAATTAAGTGACATTTATGTAAGTGGTGTTCCTTTTACATATTTTGTCGGCAGATGTCGATAATTGTAGAAAAGGAATTAATTCATTTAGATATATTTCCTTTAAAAATGAATTGCCGGCGGAAATAAATTAATGAATATACAACTGAATGTCTTTAATTGTTGATATAATCNTGAAAATATAGAGGAAACATGGAAAATATTAAAGATTAATGAAAAGAGAGGAATAAAAATTATTAAAATAAAATATTTTTAAAAACATTTAACAATTTATTTATTTAAAAAAAAGTATTGAAAAGTTAGAAAACAAAATAATGATCACAAAATAATCACGTGATTATACTCGCAAAAAGGAGTGCTTTCTAATATTGTATTAATATAGTCAAAGTAAAATATATCAATACAATAATGTTAGGAGCATTCAAAAAATTGAAAGATAACAGCACACATTAAGTAAAAAATATGTATGAAAAAAACTTATTAATTTTCTCAATTTTCCTTGTTTTGTGCCATATATATATATCAACTTCAAACTTTTGTTTTTATACACGTTTTTATTATGGCTCGGCAATTATGAGGGGCTTTGATTAAACTTCACTTTTTCTTGAAAATAGCTTTAAAATTAGCTTTAAGATTTTCTTTCAAAAATTAAGATCCATTTTTATTTTTTCTGTTTTGCTTTTGTATATAATATTTTTTTATAGGCGTTTTTACGATAGCGCTGCAATTTTAAAAGCGTTTCTGGTACGCATTATTTCTTTTAACGTTTTGAGGATAATTTTTTTTCCCGAAAATATTATTTTTAGTATTAAAGTTTTGTTTTAAGGCTCAAAACGATATTTTTTCTCTCTTTTTTAAACACTTTACAACTTAAGATTTACTTTAATATCTGTTAGTTTTATTATTTATCTTAAATATATAAATAATATATATAAATAATTGTCAATATTTTAACTAAATTCACAACATTATATATTCTTATTAAATGAAATTCTTAAAAAAATAACGACATTGATGTAACAATGTAACAATGCCCAGATTTTCACTTGATTTTCATAATGATTTAATGTTATAAAATAGCTTTGTTTTTAAATTCTTCGATTTGTTCTTTTTTTAAAAACCCTTCTACCGAAGCTTTAGATGCATGTAATAAAATATTTTTCCTTCAAAAATTCTTAATTTAGCAAGTAATCATATATAAGATAAATAATAGAAGTTGGGGCTAATGAAACTGTGCTATGAATACTTCGTAGTATGAAATTCCTGTAATATTTAAGTCTTGCAGTATTTAATTAGTCTTATAGTATGTTTTAAGTCTTAAAGCAGTAAGTTTTTTTTAAATGCATAATAGCACATAAAGCCTAAAGTATGCATGTAATCCTATAGCATGCAAGGCTATGGTATGTAAGCATATAGTTTGCAGGTCGATAATAAGTAAACTTTCAAAATAATAACTAATTAGTGAAAAAAAATGTAAACTACCTGTTTTACTTAACTGCATTAGTCACATCATGATTTAATAGTGTTTTTGGTAAGTAACAAAACAAAAATGAAAGGTAAAAAATGGAAAAGAGTATAAATATATTTTAATGCTGATTTAAAACTTAAAAGTGACAAATAAAAAATTAAATACGTAATTTATGCAATTGCTTCATTATTTTTCATTGGTTTTTTTGATGAAATAATGCAAGCTTAAATACTTTTTGTATCTTTTTTTAATTAATTATTTTTATATTGAAGGATTTAGCCGTGAAATATATAGTCCATTTTTTTAAGAAGAATTTATTTTTCAAAAAAATATTATGACAGTTTAAAAGAAAATTGATTTCCGATGTTTAATTTTCTAAAAAAAAAAAAAAATTAGCCAGGNTTGTATCTTTTTTTAATTAATTATTTTTATATTGAAGGATTTAGCCGTGAAATATATAGTCCATTTTCTTAAGAAGAATTTATTTTTCAAAAAAATATTATGACAGTTTAAAAGAAAATTGATTTCCGATTCTTAATTTTCTAAAAAAAAAAATTCGTGTAGTGAAAAAGTGTTAAAATTTTTTTAATATAATAAAGCAAAATAACTGTGCATGCAACGTTTATTACATTATTGGTGCATTCAAAAAAGCTTTGCAAAACTACATTATAATACTTATTAAAACGCATTTCAAACCGATCTCCATAATATTATTAAGAACTTCAGGATTTTACAAAAGTGAGCCAAAAAGGGTATTTATGCCATTCATTTAAAATACCGGATATTTTCTTTAGAAATTAGATCTTTTTCAGTTTAATAATTAAATTCATTCAAAAACCAAATAGAACTTTCATAAGCAATAATTTTAAAAACTATCATAATAAATATTTGAGTCAAAAGACAGACCACATCAGTTAAAAATTAAAAATTTCAGCTAAGCACTTAAATAAATCATACTAAAACTCTTTCAAAAACTAATAATTATTTATTTAACTAAAATAAAATTTAAATGTGTAAAGCTAAAGAATAAAACCACAGCTTTGTCAATAAATTTTAAACTAATTACGATGAGATAAAGCTTTCTTAAATATTCATTTCTCAATATCTTTGTTTTACGTGAGTTTCTTTTTTTAAAATGAGAAACAATAAGTGCATTTTTCTGATGGAACAAAATGAAAGTTCTCTTTCATGATTAATTATTTACTCAGAAATTGTTTATTGAAATATATTTTTAATCTTTTATCTACGCCACAGAGAAGAATGAGGCAACGTCTTCAAAGATTTTAATAGTTCAATACGAAAGAAAAACAATCTAAGAAATTTTAATCTTTGTTTTAGTTCTTTTAAAATTAAGACCTTAATTCAATATTGATTCGTTTTAATAAATTATAGCTTTTTCATTTTAGTTTCGGTAATATATTTTAGTTATTTATTTTTTAAGCAGTGTGCTATTTTTTGTTTTGTTTTTGGTATACATATTCAAAGTATACCCCTACAGAAAACGTGAAGCTTGAAAGAGTCCTGTTTTCTTTAGGTATTTTATCATTAAATAAATATTTAATCATTAAATTCGGAATATAACAAGTAAAATAACTTTGACATGAATTTGGACTGGTTTTCTCATCCGTATTTTTAATAATTTACGTCATAAAATGGGCTTGTTTTTTTTCCTTTTTTTTAAAAAATCTTCTACCGAAGATATAAGTGCATGTAATAAAACAGTTGTAACTCTACAATTAGGGCCGGGATAGCCTGGTCGGCATGGCGCTGGGTCCATGTCCGAGAGTTTGTGGTTTCGAGCCCCACCGGCCGAATACTCCCCGTGTAGTAAAGTGACTGATGCACGTTAAATCTGTCGAGTCGCAAAAGTCTTCCATGTTCCCATAAAAAATCAACATCTCTGGGGGTACTGTATTGGAGATCGATCGTTCTCTGATTCAGGTCAAAATTGCGATCTGTGGATGAGTGAATGGATGTATGAATGGGTCCGCCAAACGGGTGCGACGTATGGTATGGCAGAAGTCGAATTCTTGGTCATAGATGGCCCCACTAGAAAACAAGAACAATCGCACCCCTTCTGCCTAAACAGGCATACGTCAACAACAATTCTACAATTTTTTTAATTAACACGTGTTCATCTAACAGGATTAGCATATAATATGCCTAACCCATTTTATTTGAATCCTATAATATTCAAGAAGCATAGTATGCAGGTTATATATTATGTGACATATATCATGCGTCAACTATATCATACTAAGCTAAGAGTATTCAAAGTCTATATTAGGAATCTATTGTAAACAAACCTATAGTATTCAAAGCTAATAATATGCTAAATCAATAGTATGCAAAGCTAATAATATGCTAAGCCAATTGTATGCAAAACCTTTAGTACTCAAACATGCAGAATACAAATCTGTAGTATGCGAGCCTACGGTATGCAAACCTTTTAAAATTCAATCCTACAATAGCAAGTGTTTAGTTTGTAAGCCTAAAGTGAGCAAGCATTAAATTTTTAAAGTACTTTGTATACAAACGTGTAACATAAAAGCCTTCAGTAAAAAAATACAAATTAAAGAAAAGTGAAAGAAAATAAAAGTACACGATACAGTAAATGAATTTAGTGCCGAACGAACACAGAGATAAGGATTTTGCCAAGTGGAAACAAACAAGGCTCGTGAAAATTGAAAATGAATTAAAAAAAAATGGCGGATAAAAATCATTTCAATTCTGATGTAAAAATTGAATTTGATATATCAAAATTGCAACATATAATCAATGCAATTAAGCATAATAGAGACGTTTTTTATTAAAATTTTATAAATAAAGGTATTTTTTGGAACATATATATTTTGATTACATTATTTGATACTGAATAATTTAGATATCAACTATCTTGTGTATTTTTTTTATAAGAAATGCAGTAATGGCTGTTTAAAGAAGTCTTGATACCTAGAAGGAATTATAATTTCGTCAAAAATAATTTTAAAGTAAAGAGGCCTTACAATTTAGCATTTTTATGAAACGCTTCTTAAATCTTTATAAAATGATGATGACGCTGTAAAAGTTACAGATATTTTAAGTAATGATGATATGAGTGTATTTTTTTATACTTCCGTAATTGTACAGTACGCTAAGAAATTTTAAAGAGGAAGATTGAAAAACAATCATTTAAATGACATAACACTGGAAATATTTTTTTTTCTTTGCAGAAATCAAATAATGTGCAAATGTATTTTTAATGAAGTTAAACATTCTCAAAATTTAGTGAGTAGAAATGTTTTTTTTAAAAATGTAAAGATAAAATCTTTCTTTACATTTTAAACTTGACTTTAAAAAAACAAGAAAGATTTATCACATAACACGTATTTCACCTCAGTATCAAATGTAGTAAAATATATTATATTAAAACTGCAATTAGAGCTTAAATGGAAGTAATATAAAGAGCACAGATAAACTTTATATACATATTTATATTTTTTATATTTTAAATAAGCATAAATTTCATAAGAAATCGTTTGTTGTAATTGAGCATATGGGATGCAGTAAGATTTAAAAAAAAACCGAGTTTTATACTAATCCTGAAGAAATACAAGAATTCATTTTTGATGGAATCGGCTTCAAAATTTGTTTTGATGCAATTTATGTCATTCAGTTACAATAACTAACATAATCTGTTATTTTTAAATATTTGAGGAAAAAAAATTTATTTTTTCTTTCATTAATCATTATTTTTTTAAATCAATCAATTTGATTTTGATGTTTTTCGCACAATCGTCTTCATCAGCGATTCTTAAGGTTTCGAAAACGATTTTTTTTCTTGCATAAATGCTGTTGAAGAAAAAAGAAGAAAAAAAAAACGTAGAAGAAAAAAAATAGAAATCAATCCAGAAAGTCAAAAATATTTATTAAAACACTTCAAGTATGCGAGACTGCTATTTATTTAACCGCCATTTCCACTTGAAACATAACAGTACCGAAATAGGAATGAGAACGTGGAATGTTCTAGAGCCTACACGAAAATTATCCATTTAAATGAAAATTATCTGAATCGACGCATTATTCCCATTTTTAGTCAGGTTGGGGACCACTGTTCTGGAACATTCCTGAAATACGTAAAACACTTTCGAAGCAATGTTAAATACGGAATTAAACCATAAATAAATAAAATAAAATTCCTGGAATAACTTTTGATTTTATGATTGAATTTTCACGTGATAGGGCTCAATCTTAATGGTATGAGGGGGTGATCTAAAATGTGCCAATTAGTAAGTATAGGCGATATTTTAAGTTGTGAAAACAATTTCTGATCAGATCCCTCTGAGAAATCGAATTTTAAGTAAGATAGATATTTAAAATTTGATTTATCAGATACTATTTGACCGAAGGAATTCAATTTTCGCATTTTGAAATACGAAATTAAATTCTTTAAATGATGAATTTTTTTTACCTCGCATTTCAGAATTTTTTGAACTAACATTAAATAAAATTTTAAAAAAATAATAAAAAGTTATTGAAGATTAATTTTTGTGTAAAATTATGTTTAGATAAATGAATTTTATAATTGAGTGCAAAATGTTTTCAATTTGCTTGAAAAGTTCTCGAAATATGGCGAAATACTCAAAAAGAAATGTCCAAAACTTTGACCGCTCTCCCGACCAAACTATTGAGACCATATATCACAGATTTCAGATATTCCCTCTATTTTGGGGGTCAGGATTCATAATCCGTCAAAAGAAAGGTATGTTTATTCATTGAACGTACGTTTTTGTGCGTGGTTTCGTTACTTAAATTATCGTCTGCAGTAATTAATGAGCATATTAGAGGTTAACCCTTCGATCTACTAAGACTGAGTCCCAGTACGTTGAAATCCGCTCATTAGATCAAAATTTATTCAGGGTGATTCAGGGAGTTTTATTTATTTATTTATCTTTTTGTATAAATATATACTGTTTTTCACGTGATATTAGCACGAGTTAAATTTCTATCCGATAAGTTTAACTTTTATATTGTTTTGAAAGCATGCATGTATAATATGATGACGAAATAAAACGAAACTATATGAAGTCGTGGATGATGACTTAAATCGTTTACTGCAATGGTCTTTTCTTGATTTGCGACGGAGTATAAGTCACAGACGCTTTTAATTTTCACATAACTGTGACTTTTTTTGTTGTTGTCATATTGGCGCTTTCGCGCTATTTTTAGAATTAGTACTGATGTGTTGGATAAGATTAGGCTTAACTTGAACTAACAGTCGACGCCCGGTGGCTGAGTGGTAGCGCTTCGCCCTCCCGTGCCACAGATCCTGGGTTCAATCCTCGGTCAAGGTAAAGTTGACTCAGCCTTTCATCCTTTCAGTGGGTCGATAAATGAGTACCAAGCATGCTTGGATACTAACCACTGGTGGTTTAGCGTTCGGCTGACCACCTAACCGGAACATCTGCTCCTGCACCCCAGAGCCCAAGGTCAAGAAGACTGAGATGGACACAGTAGGCCTTGGCCCTCTATGGGCTGTCACGCTACTGGGTTTAGTTTAAACTAACAGTCATTAACCCCTTAACAGTGACATATATATCAGAAAAATGGACCAAAAATGGAAATTTTTTTTGACTGTTTAATTTTGTTCCTTATATTATTATAAAAGTTAGAAAATGGTTTTTTATTGCAAAAAGAAAATTTTAAATGCAATAACTACTGTATTAATAATTTTTACATACACATAAAAAAGTAATGGATTACACACACATCTTATTCAATTAAAGCAAATTAAGCAAAATTTTGAAGCTAAATATAATATTACTAGTATAATATACTATAAAAACACAACAATATGAATTTCGATACATAAATTTTACAAATCTTTTACAGTATGGTATATCCCTAAAAATCCACCCCCCACCCACATTTCCCTCCCTCGACTGAAGTCGTAATTGGTGAAAAACTAGGACCACTAATGCCATCTATTAGGAAAATAGTGAATTAAGTATCCCAAAGTAAAAACGAACTCAGTTCCGGCATCACAAAAAATGCACGTAGTAGTTGCCAGAACTGAATTCGGGTGACTACTGACGAGAAGTTAATGTCAGTTGCAAATTCGCACTTGTTATAAAAATAACATTTTTCGCAACGAAAACAAATTTTTTCTGTGGCAACGGTTTCGAAAAACAGCCTTAAATTTTAAACAAACGCTGACGCAACAAACCAGAGATTTGTTGACATTTTGAGAATGAACCGCCATTAATCTTTGAAAACAAAGTCTTTACGAGAATCGTTAAAGTAACGCCCAATATATATTTGACGGCCATTAAGAGAGATTTGTGAAACTGAAATGGTTTTACTTCAGGTTTATTCGAGACAGACATCCCACAACGTTTTAAAAACTCAAATGAGAAGAGAAAAAGAGGTTTCAAGCGAAATGATAAAAACCTCCCCTTTCAAACGAACAGTCGTTAAGAATTGGCGACATTTTAAATTATCTAGTGTGAATCCACCCTTGAACTGCTCTCTGCCATGTCATTAGCACCTTAGAGACAAAGCCCCCCCTATGCCACCAGCTGTGCTCTTTCTTTTCCTTAGTTATCTCACCTCAGCTGCCACCAGAAGCACCCCTCTTTTTCCCCGTTCGAATTCATTATTAAAGAGAGAAGTTTTATTCTGTTGAAAAATCATCGATTTCTGATATTTTTTCGAGGAAGAAAGGGAAGAGTGTCTTGCTGACTTAAATTGCTCTGTCAAAAATCTCGTGGAAGTTTCTTTCAATATATATTATAATTTACGATTTCGATAGACTCTATTTTAGATAGCTATTTTTTTTTTACTAAGCTATTGATAGCTATTTTTTTACAAAGTATTAAAATATATCTTGTTGTATAAAGAGACAGTATAAAAGTGAGAAAAAAATATAGTTATACACGTACAGGCGATGGGTTTTGTTGATAGTTTACAATTTTGATTTTTTATATGCTACATAATTCTCACTAATCTAACTTTCTCTGTCAAAACTTTCGTTAAAGTTCCAACATATTTTGTAATTTATGATTTTGATAGATTCTCTATGCATTTTTATTTCAATATATTATTAAATTATGTTTATATATTTTATAACCGTCGTTGAACAGCCGATCCAATTTTAGGTTTACGGCTACTAATGTTCAACTCCGTAGCCTTGTAATTTTTAAACAATCCAGAAGACAAGGAAACTCCTGGATAAGTACCCCCAGAAGTAAGAATTCTTATGGGAACACGGAGGACTTCGTGACTCAACAGATTTAACGCTCATCAGTCACCATTTACTGGACGGGGAGGCTTCGGAAGGAGGGGATCTAACCCACGACCTATTGGACATAGGCACAGTGCTAGGCTATCCCGGCCTAAATTATGTTTTCCTACTTTTTTTTAAAATCTGAAATGTTACATTTTTATTATGAACTACTTCTTCGTGTGCTTCGGAACAGGTCATTACAGCGAAGCTGCCCTATAGCCACGTAGACGACATTTTTGATTATGATTTTCTATGCAGTTTAAATTCTGATGATATACTCTACCACCGCTTTATATACCCTATATACCATCGATATTACCACCTGGTTTATCAAAACACTTACGCTGCCTTCTGTTATATATAATGTTTTTAAAAAATTGTACATTAGTACTTACACTTGTACAAATTAGACTAAAAATGTCATTAAAATTTTTTTTTTAGCTTAAGGAGCGAACCTAATTTCGGATTTGAATTCCTGACATCCGAATTAAGTAAGAATTTGTATAAATCAAAAACAAAAAAATGCTCCCCAGTGTTTTCTTGGGAGAGACACCATGAAGGAGCCATCTTGGAAGATGAACATAAAGAACATACTGAAGAGCAATGGCAAACAATTGTTAAATAAGTAATCCCAAGAAACTGAAGTGGTAGGACATTACTTGATTAAAAACTTCATTCATTCCAAAAATATACAAGGTGGTTCCTCACCACGACCTCTCCATAGCGCGTGGAAATGCATTTTACTCTGATTTGCCACTCATGGCCACTGCTGTTTTCCTTTTTTCTGTTTTTCATCCTTTGTATCTCTCGGCTACTGTGTTTTTATTTTTTAGTTTTGTTTCTCACCTTTTATTCTTCAATTTTTGTTTCATATTTCAAATCACTTTTGCTTCATCTCATTCACGTGCAGCAAGTCTTGAAAACGGGTACCTGTTTCTGAGCGCTTGAAGCATGTCTACTGTTATTTCCTATTTATGTGTTTTTTTTCAGGCGAATGACGTTTTTAATCAGGTAACATCTTATCATTTTAGCTTTTTGGGATAATTCATTTAACATTTTTTTGTTTGTTTTCAAAAATTATTTTAACCTTTTTTATTTACACTGCAAGAACTCAGGAAATGAATTCTTTTTGTACTAAAAGATCTGGTGAAGTAAAACTCAGTTGTATAAATTAAAGTTCAATAGAATTCCAAATTAGGAAAGAAATATGAAATGTAAAATGTACCCCATTATTACACAAAATGTTTTTAATAATTAACTGATCCATTTTCAAAGAATTCCGAAATTTTATAGTTACATAATGTTATAGTTTTGAAGCAAACAAACAACAATTGTTTTTTTTTCTGTAAACATAAAAATTGTTTATTTAGACTGTAGTAGTCAGGAAATGATTTCTTCTCTTAAAAGCTCCGAAAGTTCTGGTAAGTAAATATTCAGAAACACTAAGTCCATGTTATAGTATATTTCAAACTATGAAAGAAATAAGAGGAGTAAAAAAATATTCCCTTTATGCACCATTTTCTGCATAAGAAATTTTTATTTTATGCAGGTTATTTTATTTTAAACCGTCGTTGAAAACCGACCCAATTTCGGGTTCACGACTACTAATGGTCAACTACGTAGCCTAGTAATTTTGGACCCATCCAGAAGACAAGGAAACTCCTGGATCATTACCCCCAGAGGTATGATTTGCTATGGGAACATGGAGGACTTTGTGACTCGATTGATTTAATAAGCATCAACTCCAGAGTAGCTAGATATTTTCAAACCTTTAAAAGAGAGCCGTAGTGGCTTAGAGGACAGAGCGTTTGCTTTCCAATGAGATGGACCGGTTTCGAATCCCAGGGATGACTGGTCGTTACGAAGACCACACCTGACTCACACCAACCACAGTACTGAATTAAGATATCTGTAGTGGTAGATGGATCATAGGTTAAAGTGCCCTTGCCGTCAGGCTAACCGTGGGAGATTTTTGTGGTTTTCATCTTCATGTGACGTAATATGCTGGTTATTCCATCAAAAAGCCCACAGCGAAGGCAAATTTCTCCCAATACTTGATCCAGAAGTTCCCTTGCTATCTGGATTGGGTTAAAAATTACAAGGCTACGTAGTTGAACATTAGTAGTCGTGAACCCAACAAATTGAGTCGGCTGTTCAACGACGGTTGTAAAATTATAAAATCTTAAAAAGACTAAAGCAACGTTGTTCGTTCTAAACGTCAGAAATTTATTCCCACTCCTTTGACTGAAATTTGCAGAAAGTGATTTTTTTTTCCTCCTAAAAACTCTGGTAAGGTTTTTCCACGAGTTTAACCATATTAAAGGCAGTTGATGATAAATGGAGGTTAAGGGAAGACGTCCTGTAATTACTGGTGATTAATGGGTTAGAAGAAAAAACTAAGTCTTGACGAAATTTATGACAGTCCTGATGAGACTATAATGAACAAGTTGGTTTTGAGAGGTATCAACTGTGATTTTCTCATCCTATGATGAAGATTTCAAATCCATCAATACATTCACTTGTCTTTCCCACTTGCACATCCATTTTTCACGCCTCTTTTACAAAAAATAAAGAATTTTTTTTGGCTTTCTTTTGCTAAAGAAGGGTCGTTGTTGACAATGACTCACGCCATTAAATTAGGCGTTGAAAGTTTGGTTTGAGGTGTGATTGAAATATTGTTTCTAAAATGGCTATGAAATCTGAGTAAGTTGATCAGTTGTGGTGCGTTGCTTTATGCTATTGCATCACATTATTTTTTTAATATTTTTCATCTCATTCATGGCAATCATGTTTCTTAAATATCATTATTTGGACGAAAATAAATTTAATTATTTTTTTAAATTGGGATTTGAAATTTTATTTAAAAAATACACAGTTATGAAATGAGGTTTATCATAGATTAAATTATATATTCTCTCCATATTCTCTCTTAACTTACTTATTATAAATACACTAGAAAATATATATAATCAGAGAACTTAATTTAATATGAATAATCCCAGGAAAACGAAGGGGAAAGATGTACTTATAAAATTATATGATTTGAATGAAAACTTCGTCAGTTTCAATTCTGTTCGAAAATGGTAAAAATCGACATATTTGGAAGGATTAAAAATATGCCTTTTGTTCTTACGACTCTTCTCATACATTTTACTCATTTTAGATCAAAGTTCTCTTAGAATGAGAAGTTGGCACACCTTTCTTTACGATCATGAAACTAACTTTAATCCATATCTAAGTAAAAGAGTCAAGTATTTCAAGATATTCTCAAATTTCTATTATTTACACAAATGATTTTTCTAATATTAACAAAACAAAGATATAATGCATACATTTAGCAAGTAATAAAACTTACAAGTTGTCATCAAAATTATATTTACCAGTTTATTCATATTTGGAATCTAGATTTGAAAAAATAGCTTTCTTTCTTTCTTTAAGTAAAAAATAAACTTCAAAGTAATTTTAATGCGTATTATTAAATTAAAAGAATATTCTTCAAAACATTTTTAGAATTCCATAGTTTATATTTCCCCAGTGTACATGGAATCTTTTTTTATTTAAGCATAAATTATAGATTATTATTTTCATACTATTTAATAACAAATGCATACATGTTATAAATTCTCATTAATATTACATTAACCATTAAATTCATTTCGAATCGAAATCATTTTTTAACTTAGGTATAATTATGCAGCTAAAAATATCATTAATCTTCCTAAAAGTAAAAAATCATTGAAATCGACCTTGATCGATATTTTTCTTGATATCCTGTCACAGCATCAAACATCTTTTCCTCTTTGGAATGCTGGTCTTTTTCTCGCCCCCTGCCTATTTAATATTTCAATACACGGAAAATGAATGCGTGAACAGGAGAATAACATATTTTATATTAATATACCTATGAATACATAAATAATCAAATACTAAATTCAAGTTCTGAGAATTGTAAGAACATTAAAAATAACTATCATGAAATTTATAAGTGAATTTTGATTTATGCATTTTAATAATTGATTCTTACCTCAAAGATATAGGATTTTATAATTTGATTTAGTTCAAATTTTAATAAATTGACCAGTTTTTATCTAGTTATATTGACTTTAGTCAAATTGCTTTAGTTTTAATTTGGTTGTTTTGATTTTAACCAAGTTTCCTTCAAACTTAACCTTGTGTTTTGAATTTAACCAAGCTATAAAAATTTGGAACGATTGCTTAAGTTTAAAAAAAAAAAAAAACGGGATGCATTTTTCAACTTAGTTTTATGCCCGGTATTGTCAAATCATGGCTCGTGCGCAACGAAAATTTAAAAATCTCTCATTTTTAAAATTAATTTGATAGTCATATAACCGCATTCAAACTTTTTATTACAAAATTACGAATTAACTATATGTAATTTTGTAATAGAATTATTTGTAAATAATCGTTTGTTGTAACTATTGATTACAAAATTACAAATTATTGTCTATCGAAAATTATTATTGAATAACTAGAATTGTTGATAAGATTATTAATGATGAATCTGCTTTTTTTTTCTTGACTGTTTTTTTTTTTTAAAAAAAAGCAACATTTTCTCCGGATTAAAATCATATTGTAAGGATTTTAGTAATAAAAACGCAAAGTTAATATTTTTTATTTTGGCTAATTATTGGTGAAAAATGTATTGTTTAATTATACTTTGGTTAAATTTAATAATTTGGTTAATTATAATTTGGTTAATTAACTTTGGTTAAAAATTAATAATTTGGTTAATTATTGGTTACAATTGGATTATTTGGTTAAAATTTTTTTAAAATCAATTAATTTAAGATTTCACAACTGGAAATTTAAATTTCGAACAACTCTTTTTTTTATGCGTCTGGGTGTTATACAGCTTTCAAAACTGTAAACAAACCCAATTTTTTAAAATTATACATGAATTCCAAATGACTCATAACTGACCCAAAATGACTCATATTCCAAATGAATTGGAAAGACTCGATTAATTTTCTCCGAAGAAGAAAATGAGTGTTAAAATATTGCCTACTTTCTGCACTAGATTATAAATCTTGACATTGCTAAGCCATAAAATTTGATAACCAATCTAGAAAAATAATAAATTATTACAATTTTTGGTTTTCTTAAACTCATCTTTGGGTGAACGAGTTTTGCGCGAAAGTTTTCAATTCACATATTTAGTATTAGTTCCTTAATTCAGTATTAAAAAAAATTATTAACTCAATAAATAAAATAATGAATTTTTCTGAATTAAATGTACTTTTTTTAAAAAATAAATAAAACACAAATAAATATTTATGACAAATTTTGTACGCTGCAGAAAAATCTTTTATATTTATTAATTTTTATCAATCATATGTTGCGTTTCGTCGTAGGTCATTAAGGAACTGGGGTGCGAGTGTTCTTGTTTTCCAGTGGTGCTATCTATGGCAGAGAATTCGACTTCTAAAACCTCCATACGTTACACCCGTTTATAGGGCGGACCCATTCATACATCGATTCGCTCATCCACAAATCATAGTTTTTATCTGAACCATAGAAGGATCAGTCTCCAATCCAATACCCTCAGAAGTATAATTTGTTTTGGGAGCATGGAGGACTTTGTGACCTGACAAATTTAACGTGCATTAGTTAGTATTTACTACACCGGAATCTTCGGCCGACTGAATTCGTACTCCTGTTCTCTCGAACGTGAGTCCAGTGAACTATCAACGAAACTATCCCGGCCCCTAATCAAACATATGTATCGTGGAAACTATGCATTTATGATTTTTAAGAAACCTGAGTAATTAATTGTAATTATCAACCAGATCTATAGGATCTATGGAGTGTTTGTGGACACATTTATCGCAACGAAATTAATAATGTTTTGATTGTACAAACTGTATGCGTTCAATAAAAATAAATAGTAATTTTATGTGTTTTCTTATTTATGTTAGATAAATAAGCATATTTCCTATGACCTCAAATTATGTCCTGCAAGAACGCACTTTTAGTATGTTATATTTAATTGCTATAGATAATTGGGTTCCTTTAAATGATTTATATCCATCGTATTTTATTTTATTTTTATAACCAGCGTTGAAGAGCCGACCCAATTATTTTTGGTTTACGACTACTAATGTTCAACTCCGTAGCCTTGCAAGTTTGAACCCAATTTCAGAAAACAAGGAAACTCCTGGATCAAGTATTGGGAAAAATTTGCCTTCGTGGTGGACTTTTTGACGGAATTAACCCGCATTTGCGTTACGTGGAGAGGAAATCCACGAAAACCCTACACGGTTAACCTGACGGTAAGGGGAGTCTAACCTAAGATCCGTCTACCATTGAAGATATTTTACGTACACTGAAGGCTGATACGGAATTCGTATCGACCAGCCATCGTTGGCATTCGAACCCGGTTTACCTCATTGGAAAACGAACTCTCTATCCCCTGAGCATCAATTATAAATTAATATAATTGATATCAATTATATCAATTATAAATTAAATCTTATCCCTTAAATTAATTATTATCCCTTTTATATCAATTATAAATTAGAACATCTATTTATATTGGATCAAAAATTATTCATAGCGTTTTAGTTTTAGTCACATTACACCAATAAGAAAAATAAATTGCAAACTAGAAAATCTCCAGTTTTCTAGTTTCCAAACTTACTTCTAGTAGATAAATTGGCCAAAAAATACTTCCCCAAAAAATCTTTCTTTTGAAATGAAATGGACAAACCTTAGAAATAAGAAGTGCGCTTTCAGGATTTCATAACTCGGAACAAAGAATAAAAATACTAAAACTGAGGAAGAAAATAAAATAGATAAAACTCCTTTTCTAGATTGGCTAACAACTCTTGACTGGTGGTGTATTGGCTTACGTTATGTGATATTTCGTTTCTATTCTTGTAAAGGGTTTCTATTTGTGAGGAAAATAATAGAAATTGACTATTGTTGGAACTGCAAGAGGTTGGTATGTATAACCAAGAATGTACCATTTGATAATACCTCTTAAGAACCATTGCTTTAATATATTTCTTAACTATATCGGATTTACAGTTTTATTATTTTTTTTTATATAAAAGAATAGGGATTTCTATTATTTTTGTGCGAAAACAATAATTCTAAAAGATGCGAGATTCTTTTTTTTCCTTCTTTAAATAAATTATGTTTGCTTTAAATGGACACAGACAACACAAGTTAAATTATGTTAATATTAAGCAAATAAGTGTATGCTTTTTATTAAGTAGTTTTTTGTTATCAAAAAGTAAAAAATATGTTTTTCAATGTAAATAATACAGCGAGCGTTTTTTATTTTATGCAATTTGCTAAAAAGGAAAAGCTGAAAAATAATTTGTTGCTAAATATTAGATGACAATTTAATCAATTTACTGGCGGTTTTTTTATTTCAATTAAGAATGCAGTAGCATATATTTAGTAAATTTAATGAAAATATATAATGAGCATTTATAGTAACAAGGATTCAGTAATGGAATAAATTCAATTGATTAAGTTTAACTGTTTATATTATTAATTTGGTTATATAAATCGATAGAGCTCTTAAATATTATCCCAATATGCTATCTACCTGTGCAGTAGACTTTGAGCTTTGTAATCGTTAAGCTTTTTTTTAGATTTGTCCCTTTATTGCCACAACCAGCTATACGTTTGCCTTGTATATTATACACTGATGTTTTATTTTAATTTTATAACTGGCGTTGAACAGCTGATTCAATTTTGAGTTTCAACTCAGCAGCTTTGTAATTTTGAACCCAAGTCAGAAGACAAGGGAACTCCTGGATCAACCATTGATACAAATTAGCGTAGGTGTATGACCTTTTACAGGAACCAACCCGCCTTTGCATTATGTAGAGAGCACAGCCACGAAAAGCTTCCACGGTTAGCCCGTCGGCAAGTGGATTCTTACCCATGATCTGTCTACCACTGAGGACATTTTACGTCAGTACTGTGGTCGGTGCGAGTCGGGAGCAGAATTTGTATTGCAGGGAGATCGCATATTGAGACGATACCGAGCCTTTTTTTTAGTTTATATTATAATGTTTCCTGTTTTTCTTTATGAAGTACGGTTTCCATTTCAGTACTGTTCTGCGTGGTATATACCGTAAATACATATTAAGCAATGCCTACAATACACACGATTTAAACCTATTTTTATAGAAACCTAATTAAAAGGAAGAGTAAATATGTTCAGATTGTTACAAAAAATGAGCAAATTTAAACGAGATAGGCTAGCTTTTAAACCAGTTACGATCTTTTTGAATTCATTTCTTAAATATTAATGAAAGGGAAATTATAGCCTATTACTGATGACTAAAAATCATCTAAATATAATAACTACAATGGAAAGAGAATTAAAAATATACATTTTAAAAAGACAAAATTGTTTAAAATTTACCGCGATCTTAAAAACTGTTAATTTTGTCTCAATATATGCCATGCACATTCACATGAACAGAAATAATACACTTGAAAATACTCATAATGTTACTTGTTCCAAAAGAACGCTTAAAAAAAAAAAAACAAGTTTTAGACGTTAGATTAAAAATTTTATTGGATGAAACTCGTCATATCGACTATTTTAACTATTTAGTTGATATTGGCTTTAATTCATAAATTTGGAATCCTATAAGGAAAAGTTCAATATAAAATCTGAATTAAACACAACAGCAAATACTGTCCCACAAAATGGCCTTGCCACAAAAGATCCTAATAAAATTATCAATGGACATGGATCCAACCAATCAAGGCCATTTATTTTATTTTATAACCGTCGTTGAGCAGCTGTTCCAAATGTGGGTTTATGACTACTAATGTTCAAGTCAGTAGCCTTGTAATTTTAATCCCAATCCAGAAGACGGGGGAACTTCTGGATCAAGTATTGGGAGAAATTTTGCCTTCGTAGAGGACTTTTTAAATAGAACTAACCAGCCTTTGCTCACATGGAGAGGAAAATCACGAAAACCCTCCCATGGTTAGCCTGACGGCAAGGGAACTCTATCATTAGATCCTTCTACCACTGAGGATATTTTAACGTCAGCACTGTGGTTGGTGCGAGTCGGGTGCAGAATTCGTATCAACCAGCCATCACCGGGAGTCGAACCCGGTTCACCTCATTGGAAGGTCAACGCTCTATCTCCTGAGCAATCATGGCTCCCTTTAGTTCAATTTTCATTATAAAATATAAAAACTTGCTTCCTGATCAGTATTCCTGACGGGGATGCAGTGTCATAAAATGAAATCTACCCAAATCAACACCCTGTATTGTGCACTCAAAATTCGGATACTAAAAGCACTGTATTTGTTTACAGATTTTGGCTCCACTCTTTTTGATCGCAGTTTCATCAGCAGCAAGCGTAGGAATGAATCTTCATGGCGATGCTTCGTGCCAAAGCACTAATGATGCTGATGGACATAGTGGAATCTCAGTTTCAGGCAGCTGCAGCTACGTAGATAGCAACGGCGATTTGAGAACTGTGCATTATACTGCTGGACAAAATGGATACCAAGCATCTGGAGACACTGGAGTTGATGGAAAGACAGTAGCAGAGGTAGCTGCTATTGTTGCACCTACACATGTTGCACCAGTCACACATTAGTATCCTTATGCCACTGATAACGTCATTGCACCTAGTGTTGCTTCGTACGCAACAAGAGAGGCAATACATCTAAGGCGATACATCGCTTTTTGTAAATAGTTGGCAAACAATAACGTTCGTAATTTCAATGATATTTCTCTTACTATTAACGATATCTGATAAGTTGCATAAAACTAAATAAGAACAATTAAAGACCTGTTAATGACCAAGCATGGAAAGAATTCCTGACATGTTCTAAGTTGGAAACTATACAATAATTTCAAACTACATAATTTTGTGTATTTTGAGCTTTTTTTTTAATTATTCACCATTTAGTATTATACAAGTCGTACTTCTTACTCCTCATCATCAGCATCATAGTTGACCAGACAGCCCAATGTGGGCCACTGCCTTCCTTTGAAGATTTCTCCATAACGACTTCCGATTTGTTTTTGATCTCCAATTCTTTTCATTAATTGCAAGAAAATCAGGCTCCATTGAATCCGCCCCCCTCTTTCTTGTTCCAATGGGTCTAAAAAGTAATACCTTTTTATTGTATTGTCATCACTCATTCGAATCACGTGGGCCATCCAATTCATTCTATTTATTTCTATGTATTTAATAGTACCAGGTTGTTTATAAATCTCGTACAGTTCAAACCTAAATCTCCTTCTCCAGTTATTGTTTCCAACACTTCTAACTATTAGCACATTATTATTCTATTTAACATTTAATAATATAAGTATAAATATAGATTGCTAACAATAAACTGCTCAATATTTAATGGTAAAGTAACAAATATCTTACTTAAAATTAAATAATAGATGTAGTAATGTAACCATGAATGAAAGTTATGAGCCAATCATTTCATTATGAAACTCTTTTTTTTTCATCGATTTATTAAATATTGTTTCAGTTTTTTAGTTTTTGAATTTCATAAACTGAATTTTTTGACAGCAATATATGCATGTTATATTTTTTGAGAAGAAAGTAAACTAAGTTATGTGTACTTGCCTTCTTTAGTTAAATTTATACATGCATATTTAATGCTTATTTTCTTGTGCGATTTATTTATTTGAAATAAATAAAACTGTGTAAATATTTGAAATGTCACTTTTTAGGAAATAAGAGTTTCATTAGTTGTTTAAATAAAGCTTGTGTTTTTGTTAACGTGAAAACCTTTTCTAAATTTTAGCATAAAATTTAAATGTTTAAACCGAAATAATTTACATGTTCGGGGGAATTATGTTCGCATTTTCTTTAATTATATGTTTAATTTTAAAAAGACTGTTTATTCTAACTTAGTTTCTTAGGCTTTTTATTGTTTCGTGGCCACTTGTAAGAAAGTGATAACTTTTACATATCTTGAGTGTTAACTAACGAAATTTTCAGTTTATAAAAACTGCATATGTTTCAGATAAATATTAATTAAAAAATTCAAAATTTAAGTTTTTGCAGAATTCTACAAGCTTGGCAAACGAAAATGTCCCTTTTTCCTACCTAAATAAAAAAAATTGCTGATAAGTAAATAAAATAATAAAATAAAAATGCAACGCAATAAGCACAATATATTAATAGTATTTTTTATGATTATATCAATAACAGTGACAAGCGCAAAAAAATTACTTTTCTCTTCAAAAACTAATGAAGTAATTTAGAAAAATCAATTTCAGTTCATCGCATTTATCATAACCCTACTAAATTGTAGAACATCCGTATGTATTTCTATACGATATAATGGTAAATAAGAAGAAAAAAAAGGTTTTTTAAAAAACAATAATTTAGAAATTTTGGTTCAATTATAAAGCTAGTAATCCAGTAAAAAAAGTAAGAACATTGATTAAATATACGAAATTATTTTAAGTTCACAAAGATACAAGAGTAAAGTAGTTTTTACCATATTAGCGAAATTTGGTACGTGCCTCGTACGCAAGATTTGAAGCAACTGCTCATGCTTGCGTTAATTTTAGATGCAACGTATCTTTATGTTATGTCGGTGTAATTAAAGCTATAAATACAATGCTATAAGCATGCTGTTTACAACTGTTAAATGTTGTTTTCTGTTTAAGCCAGTAGCCCTAATTCTCACATTGGAACTGAATGAGACTGGATCATTCCATTTATTTCAAAGGTGGGGAAAGTAGAATTTACTGCGCATCATTTCGGCGCAGGAACTATACAGTGAATCCGATTGCAATATTTTCTTTGAAGACACAAAACCTCCTATTCTTTCTGCAAGCAGATTTTTAAAATTAAAACTATGGCGCCATTTACCAATTTGGATTTATATATACATTAACTTATACATTTCTAATAAGTTTTAAATTAATCGGATGCTTTTAAAGACAATATTTTTTACACTCTGATTAGATTTTTTTAAATCGTAATTTCATATAGTGTCTGAAATATTTTTTTATATCTCTTTATGTATTTTTGTGAAGTTGAGGTAAGAAAATCTAAGTAAAATCTAGAAAGATTAATCATAGTATAGAATTGCCCTGCCCGGTATACATTTGCCGGTATACCCTACACTGATGTTTTTTTTTTAAGGTCAAGGGCACTGCCCGGTATACATTTGCCCGGTATACCCTATACTGATGTTTTTTTAAGGTCAAGGGCCACTGCCCGGGATACCCTACACTGATGTTTCTTCTAATCTATCGTCAGTAAGTATTAAAATATCGAATAAATGTAATTATATCCACGAATAAATTAATATCAAATCGGATGTAATAAATATTTTTGACATTCACCAAAGCGACTATGTGATTGTCAACAACCACCGATTTCGGTCATTCACAGTAACATGCACATCATTCACATAATAACCTCATCAGGACGTTTATTTCATACTCTGCCTAAATAACATCTGACATTATATATAATCCCTAGGCAATGTGTGAAATATTAATCATTTCATACTTTGCCGGTTAGTTTTAGGCATTATATATAATGCCGGATGTCATACTTTGTCGGTAACAGATATAAAAATTGATTTTAAAAAAAAGCATAAGTACAACACTTTAAAAAAATACTACGAAAAATACCACACCCCTATTTTAAGTCAAACAATACTTGCCATTCATATTATTGAAAATATTATGTATGAAAGTAAATTCTACTTTCCCCACCTTTGAAATAAATGGAATGATCCAGTCTCATTCAGATCCAATGTGGGAATCAAGGGCTAGTGTTTAAGCCTACATTCGAACTAAAAACATGGACACGGAATTCAAATTTGAAGAAATGTATGAATGAAATTAGAAATGAATCATGCTTTATTATTACTAAGTTACCTGTGTAGTTTAAATTAAACTACTGTAAGTTATGGTTATTTGTAGACCTCATGCTTGAACTAAGTTTTTTCATTCTTCGGTCACAAATCTAAATAATAAACTTCATTCTTTATCGCCAAAAACTTAAAAATCTGCCAAATTTTTCTGATCGTAGAACTTCAGTTTTACGTTGTGCAAAATATTTTAGAGATCGTCACGTCAATTGTCAATGTTAGTTTTGATTTTGTGGTCTAAGTTAAATGAAATTCCACTACGTCAGCATTTTTAACTTACGGAGTTTTCCAAAATCTCTTATTTTCCCTTACGTAAGTTTCATATTTTTTCATGGGCGCATGCGCATTTCACCAGATCTGAAGCATGAGGGCTAAAAGTGCGCATGCGTAGTTACTTAAAACTTTGAGTACGTGAGCGAACGGAGGTTAACATAAATTTGCGAAATCCCCCCTATTTACTGTTGTGGTGTTTCACTGATTACCAATACGGAATTCGCTGATTACACGAAGTAGCTGATTACGTGAATACGGCAAAACTGCATAGCGTTTGCATGTCGTATGTGATTTATTCAGAGAATATTTGATTTAAAAAATTTTACGTATGCAATAAATTTGCAATATTTGGTTATACGAGTGCTTGATTTCATAATAAATAAAAATAGTAGGCGTGAGGAATTGTATTGTTAAAGTATTCGATATCATAAACTTCCTCCAATAAATATAAATTTAGCTCAATATGTTTGATTTTTTCACATTGAATAATGTGAATAATTTAAAATATGTAACACTTTCATGAATAAAGATAAATTATAGACTGACCAAGCATATTCAAACTTTTCAAGAGTTTTGCAGAGTCGTAAACTACTTAATCAAAATGCATCGAGTATTATAAAACTACGCATTTGAATTATATCATGCGTCCTAAAACTATGAAATCAAATTACACAAAGTACCAAAAATCTGCTGAATCAAATTATATGTACTGCCATGAAATTATCCGAGCAAAATGCTCATCGTGTTTCTTGAATGAAAAGAAATATATATAAAGTTTTTTGAAAACAAAAGATAAATTTAAAAAAAAAGGTTTTAGATTATCTGAATGCAAAACAAAAACGAGTGTTTCAAAGACACTTAAACATATATTTTCTATCCTAAAAAACTATTGTAATGCCTGGTTTGCCCGAAAGAGGGAGCTAGGGAAAACTTCACCCATGATCCTCTCGGATTCTTCTGTAGAACGTTTTGCTTACAAGTAGATGTGTATATGTAGTACAAAAATGTTGTTTGATATTTGTTAGTGTTGTGTTTGTATTTTTTATATTAATTAAAATGTTTGAAAAATAACATAGAGAGCTAGCCTGGTTTATTATACTATTTTTTTAAAAAATTTTATGAAAATGATGATGGATTAGTGAATTTATAATCTCGATGATTGAGTTAGGTACTCTTATCATTTAAGCTAGTACGTTTTTATTTGCAATAAAACTTTTACAGGATTTTCTCAATTGTCTAACAGGATTTAAATATGAATTTTTTACATTTAATTACAGTAAAGCTTTCACGGGATTTTCTCTATCATCTATCATGATTTAAAAACATATTTTTTATATTTAATTATAATAAAACTTTTACCGGATCTTCTCTATCATCTAACATAATTTAAATACATATTTCTTTTTATATTTAATTACAACAGGATCTTTCCTATCGTCTAACATGATTTAAATATAATTTTTATATTTCATTACAAAAAGACTTTTACAGGATCTTCTCTATCGTTTAATACGATATAAATACATATTTTTATATTTAAAAACTATTTCTTTTAATTTCAAGAAGCTGATTGTTCAGTGAATTTCAATAATTGGTTTAGGTACCCTTATTATTTAAGCTAGCTCATTTTTACTTGCAATAAAACTTTTACGGAATCTTCACTATCGTCTAACACAGAGGTCGTCAAAGTGATCTATATAGACCCCCAGGGGTCTATTAAACAAAAGTGGGGGTCGATCTGAGCCAGGGGGTCGAATGGGGGCCGATCCGAATCGGAAGGGTCGTTTGAGGTTCGAAGAAAAAACAGTTCTTAATACGTAAATCCCAAACATCTAATTGAGTATGTAAAATTTGTGATTTTTTTTTTAATTCACTTAATATCAGTTTCTTTATGGAACATAAATTAATAAACGTATCATCAAAAGCGTGGACATCAACCTGCAAGATGAGTTTGCTGAATTATTATCGGATCTTGAAGCAAGGATATTTTTTGAAAATTTAACAATAAGTAAATTTTGAACAAATATAAATATAATGCAAAAATATGTAGAACTTTATGAAATAGCTCAGCCTTTTTATGCTAGCTTATCCTAGTTCCTATATGGTTGAATCCGGTTTCAGTCACGTAAATTCAATCTAAGTACAGAAATAAATTAAATGTGGAGTTACGATGGAATTTCAAATTAAAATTGACCAATTTTGAATCCAATATAGCGAACCTTGCAAAAGAACACCAGGCACACTCATCTCATTGGTTAAGAAGCAATAAATCTGTAGTTACTTTACTTATTATTTCTACTTATTTATAATTACTTATTATTTAAAAAAATATTACGGTATTTAAATTTCAACATTAATATATTTTTCATGAAACTATTGTTACACAATGTACTATTACTTTAATAAATGTTTAAATCTTAAAATAAATGTACAAACACAATATCTAATAGAGTTTTATCTTAATTAGCGGAAAATTGCTTTTATGGGGGTCGATGGAGATTTCGAAAAATTATATAGGGGTCGATGATGAAAAAAGTTTGGCGACCCATGGTCTAACATGATTGTCTACAGATTTCCTTTTATTATCTCAATAATAATTAAGATAATGAAGTTCTAAGCACCTGCTGTTTTCTTCTTCTTTCAGTTTACCAATTATTTGTAACATTTTAATACCCATGTTTTATTATCATCAGCATTTCATTATCGAGTTACATCTATCATTCTATCAAAAGTAGTATTACCATATGTTTAAAAACCGCCAATTAACGCTGTTACAGAGAATACATTAACCTTCAATACATTTAATGAGTTATTAATTTGCGCTGATATAAATATTGTCGTGCGGGATGTCTTTTAACTAATGAAACTGTTAGAATAATTAAAATGTTATTTTTCTAATAGTTACAGGAATAAGCAAAGTAATATCCTCACGTAAGCTTCAAAAGTGAGTCGATTTCTAGAATAGTAAGTTTCTAGAATAACAACCTTTTATTAGAGTAGCATTGTTGGAGAGATGGACAATGAAACAGAAAGCTCAAAAAATCAAAATGGATTGGTCCACACATGAGCTTAATGTTTTATCCATCAATTAGGAAATATTATTATTTTAATATCGCGATAGTGATGTTTTAAAAAGCATTCAAATAGTATATAGTGAATACCATACTAAGCAAAATGATCCACAGCGATAATATCACGATCTTAATCATATTAGATTGCATTACGAGCATTACCGATAACGATGACCTTGCATCCATTAGGAAATTCAAAAGCTTTACGAGCATTATTAATGATTGCAAAATAAAATTATACAGCGAGCATTATTAACAAATATAAACATAGAATACGGTAATAACGTGAGTTTTATCAAAAGTGGTACCGATAAACTATAACATCTGTCTTTACTGTAATGTTATACAATATTTTCTTATGTGGCATGAACCTTACATTTTTTTTAGAAATTTCTATGATATACACGGAGAAAAAAGGATGGTCACAACTATCAGAACATAATATAATTTACCATATTTACGGCTGTATATGAACATCAAAAATTTCGAAAACTTTTACACCGCTTTGGAAAAGATTTTGGTAAAATTAATAATGCAATATGGTTTTTGAATGTAAATGTTTTAAAAAGAACTAATAAGAACTTTAATTTTGAAAACTAGAATTTTCGGTAAACCTCTACCATATAAATGGTAGAGGTTTACACTACCGGTCAAAAGTTTAGACTCACTCGTGAATTTTTAAAAATAGACAAATAACAATTAAAAATGAACTTCTTTTAAACTAAAAATTACATTAAATTAACTTTATTTTGAGAAATTTAGGTACGCTTATATGGTAAGAACTGTAATTGTATGCGTAACTTATAAATTTCGTCCAATCTTGGATTCTTCGAAATATCCTCCTTTAGTCTTTATCACAGCAGCACATCTTTTTGGCATTCTTTCTATTAGTTTTTGCAGTGGTCTAGCTGATATCTGGTTCCAGCAACTAAGTAATGATTCCCAAAGTTTGTTTTGATTGGTCCATCTCATTTTTGTGACATTACTATCGAGTTCATCCCACAATAGCTCAACAGGATTAATATCAGGGAATGGAGGGGGCCAATCCATGTATTTCAGTACTTTTTTCGTTTCTTTTAATGCAATGTAGTTTCTACACAATTTCGATGAATGTTTTGGATCGTTATCTTGAACAACGAAACAAATCCTTGAAAACAAATCTCAAACAAATCCTTGAACAATGATTCTCTGTCCACATGGAAAAGCGTAACGCTGCAATATTCTGTGACAATATTTTTTATCCATAATACCCTCTATTCTTACAAGATCTTACTTTATCTTACTTTATCACTGGCAAAACATCCCCAAATCATGACTGAACCTCCACCATGCTTCACAGTTGGTAGTAAACATTGACTTGTCATACGTTCACCAAATAAACGACGAACATACTGCGTTTGTTTGCTTCCAAACAATTCAAATTTTGATTCGTCCGTAAAAAAAAGCCTTTGACCACTGTTCTAAAGACCAGGTAACATGTTTTTTAGCCCATTGCAGTCGTTTTACTTTATTTTGTTTTTTCAAAAGAGNTTTGGAAAAGATTTTGGTAAAATTAATAATGCAATATGGTTTTTGAATGTAAATGTTTTAAAAAGAACTAATAAGAACTTTAATTTTGAAAACTAGAATTTTCGGTAAACCTCTACCATATAAATGGTAGAGGTTTACACTACCGGTCAAAAGTTTAGACTCACTCGTGAATTTTTAAAAATAGACAAATAACAATTAAAAATGAACTTCTTTTAAACTAAAAATTACATTAAATTAACTTTATTTTGAGAAATTTAGGTACGCTTATATGGTAAGAACTGTAATTGTATGCGTAACTTATAAATTTCGTCCAATCTTGGATTCTTCGAAATATCCTCCTTTAGTCTTTATCACAGCAGCACATCTTTTTGGCATTCTTTCTATTAGTTTTTGCAATGGTCTAGCTGATATCTGGTTCCAGCAACTAAGTAAAGATTCCCAAAGCTTGCTTTGATTGGTCCATCTCATTTTTGTGACATTTCTATCGAGTTCATCCCACATTAGCTCAATAGGATTAATATCAGGGGATTGAGGGTGCCAATCCATGTATTTCAGTACTTTTTTATTTTCTTTTGATGCAATGTAGTTTCTGCACAATTTCGATGAATGTTTTGGATCGTTATCTTGAACAACGAAACAAATCCTAGAAAACAAATCTGAAACAAATCCTTGAACAACGACGATTCTCTGTCCACATGGAAAAGCGTAACGCTGGAATATTCTGTGATAATATTTTTTATCCATAATACCCTCTATTCTTACAAGATCTTACTTTATCTTACTTTATCTTACTTATTCTTACTTTATCACTGGCAAAACATCCCCAAATCATGACTGAACCTCCACCATGCTTCACAGTTGGTAGTAAGCATTGACTTGTCATACGTTCACCAAATAAACGACGAACATACTGTGTTTGTTTGCTTCCAAACAATTCAAATTTTGATTCGTCCGTAAAAAAAAGCCTTTGACCACTGTTCTAAAGACCAGGTAACATGTTTTTTAGCCCATTGCAGTCGTTTTACTTTATTTTGTTTTATCAAAAGAGGTTTTCTAGCAGCTGCACAACTTTTTAAACCATAGTCACGAAGTCGACGTTGTACAGTAGATACTGACACAATTTTCTGCCGAGTAGCATTCAATTCCTCACGGAATTCTGGTGCTGCTCGAGTCCACTGCCGTTTACTTTGAATGCAGATAAAATTATTCTCACGTTTGGACGTCATTCTAGGTCTCCCTGATCACTGGCGGCTCTTATTTTGGCCAGTTTCTTTCGTCCTTTGCAAAGTTCTGACAACAGTGGTCTGAGAAACATTAGCTTTAGAGGCAATTTGCCTACTTGAATAGCCTTCTGCATGAAGTGTAATAATAACTGCACGTGTTTCCACACTTATTTCTCGTTTTTGACCAATATTTCTGTAATAAATTGCATTAAAAGAATTAATTTTTGTTCTTAATATATACCAGTTATTCAGGCTATTATATCAATATTTAAAATTTGTCATGTACATAAACATAACTTACAATTAGCCCCATAAAAGAAGATGAAAAGTAAATTGCTTGTAAAATAAAAAATTAATAATTTTTTTTAAAAATAAATTACGCTTGTTTTAGAATAGGTACTTACATGCGCTTTCGTTCATTTCGTTATCAACTACAGAATAGATACAAAATGAAAAAATAATGGACAGTTTTAAAAGAAAACAGAGTTTTGAGATGCTTGTTTATGATTATGTTTGATAAATTGTATGTTTAAGTCAGAAACATTTAACTATTTTTGAAAGTTTTGAAATAAATGCAAATGAGTCTAAGCTGTTGACCAGAAGTGTGTGTATATATATATATATATAT
>NC_092206.1:10071556-10076768 GCF_043381705.1 Parasteatoda tepidariorum
TATATATATATTGGAATTGGTTGTTGTTGACTCTGAATGTTGGCAATCACATAGTCGCTTTGGTAAATGTGCAAATTATATACTAGTTCTAATTAAGTGCCACTGCCCGGTATACATTTGTCCGGTATACCCAACACTGATGCTTTCTTAAGGTTTAGTGCCACTGTCCGGTATAAATTAGCCCGGTACTCCGATCATTGAAGTTTCTCCTAATCTATTCTCAGCAGATATTAAAATATAACAATATCAATGAATAAATTAATATCAAATCAGATGGAACAAATATTTCGGACATTCGCCAAAGCGACTATGTGATTGGATTGTTGACATTCTCCGATGAAAGTCGATATTCTCTTGATTTTGGTCATTCACGGTTACATCCATTTTAAGAATGTTAAGTATTGACACAGTTTGAATTGACTAATGAATGACCAAATAAACGAATACATTGTACCTATATTAGTATATTTAGTACCTATTAAAATTATACCGATTACCATACCAGTAGTCCCTGTTACCGAAATTAAAATTAACCGTTCTCTTGATTTCGGTCAACACATCGGCTGATAAGTTTCCGGTCTGACATAGAGATGGGACCCTAAATGCAGAATTAGTATTTTGTTTAGCAAGTCCCAACCTTCAAATAAAAGGTGTCAAAATTTTACAACGATCTGTAGATTGGTCTTAAAGTTGCAGTGATTTTAAACTTTGGCCTCAAAATAGGCGTTTGTTTCAACAATCACTTCCTCATTCGTGCTGAATCTCCTACCCGCGAACAATTGTTTCAAGTCTGCAAACAAGTGGAAGTCACTAGGAGCCAAATCTGGTGAATAGGGGATGTCTGACACAACGTCAAACAGCTCTCGGAATCATCAATGGGTTGTTGTTTTTGGTCAACTGTTAAGCATGCGCGGCACCCACTTCGAAAACAGCTTTCTCATAAACAAATGTTCGTGCAAAATAAAGCCTACACGCTCTTTTGATATATTTAGAGTATCAGCTATGTCATCCAACTTCACTTTGCGGTTTTCTATAACAATTGTGTTGACTTTTATTATGTTTTCCGGATTAACATCTTCTTTAGGGCGTCCAGGACGTGGCGCACCTTCAACATTTGTACGACCACGTTTAAAATCAGCAAACCTGTCAATAATAGTCGATTTTCCTGCTGAGGAACCCGGATAACACTTATCGAGCCAAGCTTTAGTTTCTACCGTGTTTTTTCCCATTAAACAATGTTTAATAAGAGCACGAAACAATGCTTAATAAGAACACGAAATTGTTTAATAAGAACACGAAATTGCTTCAATAATATAAATTGGTGTTCGATTAAAATCACTGTAACTTCAAAACCAATCTACAGATCGTTATAAAATTTTGACATCTTTTATTTGAAGGTTAGGACTTGCTAAACAAAATACTAATTCTGCATTTAGGGTCCCATCTCTATGTCAGACCAGAAACTTATCTATATAAACGTACGGTGTAATAATTTTATATCAGTTACTTAATATTTTTTAGTAAATAAAAGAAACAGTTTTTGAACAAAAAGGAAAAGTCTGAAAAAATAAAATTCATACTGAAATATAATTTAAATGAGCCCCCCCCCCAAAAAAAAAACATTTAAAAGAAAAAAAAAGCTAGATTCAGTGCTTCCGTTACAAGAGAGGCTGCATACCCAGGTGACAAAATAAAAAAAGAAGTTTCTTTTTAAAAAAAATAAATCCAATGCAGAGGCACACCGGTTACCATTTAATATCATAAGCAGTAATCATTTTTGATAAAATGTTGGTTGTCAATGATAAGAGTTTATATATTGCTGATTTATGCCAGTGACGTTTATCATTATTATAAATAGCATCAATTAAGCGGTTAAGAAAATGATTAACGAAACGATTAAGCAATTAGAACGTATTTCCAAGGTTGGGTGGTGCTAAAAATAATAAGAAAAGCTTACGTTCTTTATGTTTTTCTCTTTTTTTAAAATTTCTAATGACAATTTAATAGATAAACGCCAAATAACTGTAATATATACAAAGATATAATATTTTTCTTGATACCGGTAAGCAAAATATAAACTGCACACATGAATCAAATTTTTGTAAATAAAAGTAAAATAAATAAGTTTTCTATACTTCGCATTCGTTCTTAATTCGCCAACATTACTTCAACATTCTCAAAACTTAATAAAAATATTCAATTCGTTTTTAAACGATTTCAAAATATTTTAATGCATTTCATATTATTTGAATTAGAAGCGCTTATTTTGCTGTATTTTTTTATATTGTTCTCTGCTAAATTATTATTTCTACGAAGTTACGGGTTTATTAGTTTCTACGTTATTTGAAAACAATTTCTATGACATGGATAAAATAAAGTTAAAAATTATATAGTTCACACAAGTATAACAGGCATAAAAAATTTCGAAGTTTGTAAATCGCAAAATGTATAGTTCGAAAAAAATTATGAAGTATTTAAAAATTTAAACGCGTAAAATAATTCACAGAGAATAAAAAGCACTTTGAATCTTTGTTCTTGCTAAAGACCAATTTCGATTCGCTTAAAATTGTTAAACTATTTTTAAATGCGAATAGAATGATGGAATTTTTCCCAGGATATTTGCAATTGCTTCAAACTTAAATGTAAGGATTAAAACAATTAATATATTTTTAAGATTATATCAACCTTTTCAACAGTGTTATGATGGTTAATTGTTAGCTTGAATTCTCTAACTTTATATATCATCCATTTAGCTCAGACCATGTGTAAAAACTAATACAAATTCTACTCATTATTTATCAAATCTTCTTGAATTGAATAACAAGTTCTATTTGGGTTTGAGTAGATATTGACCATGTCAACCTTCATCTATGAAAATCGCTTATAAAATACTTTTTATTATTCCATTCAAGTTTAAATACATTTTTTTGAACTTCTAGTGGATGATACTTCATGTTAATACATTTTCTTCAAATATTAATTCCTTAATTAAATTTAATTAATTAATTTTAGTTTTATATGTAAAATTGTTTTTAATTATTTAATAAAAAGTAACGAAAATAAAATTTTTCTTTGTTAGTATTAGAATTTGTCCTTAAATATTCAGAGATTATCCAAATATATCGTCGAATAAAGATCCAATTAGATATTTTATTTTTTATTTTATAACCGTCGTTGAACAGCAGACCCAATTGTATGTGTTTGCTGCTACTAATGTTCAACTCCCGTTGCCTTGTAATTTTGAACGTAATCCAGAAGACAAGAGAACTCCTGGATCAAGTATTGGTAGACATTTGCCTTTTTGATGCAACTTACCCGCAATTGCGTTTTATGGAGAGGAAAACCCCGAAAACCTTCCATGGCAAGCCTGGCGACAAGGGAACTCTAATCCATGATCCGTCTACCACTGAGGATATTTCACATCAGCACTGTAGTCGGTCCAATTGGTTATTTACAAACGTACAAAATGGCGTCCTGGTGTTTTTGAAATTCAAAAATCCGAAGTAGTTTTCCAAAACGATTTACATATTCATTCATCAGCACTACATACGCCTTTATTCGACTAAAAGTTATTTCATTTTGGAAATGGTTTTTCCTTAGATACGCTTTTTCTTTCTATTTAAGAATTGCTTGAATAAGAACATGATGTAGGATCAAATCTGGAAAACGAATAAAATAAAAAAATAAAAAAATCAGACTAGCAGAACAATTATGAGAAGTGCAGCCGAGTTATTTTTAGAATAAACTGTGACGTCAAATTATTCCATTTTGTGCTGAACTAGGAAAGGAGCGGTTACAAGTGGTATTGATTAGAACAGAATAAAGGAGAAACCTTTCTTAACACCTAAGAATGATTACGCAATATTGAAAGATATCTTCTACGTACGTATATTTACCAGGATGCCTCGTTCTAAAGTAATACTCCTTGAAAAATATTTTATTTTAGAATAAATATGGGGAGCAAGGAAACAGAAAAAAATTCCTTGTAGACCACTGTTTCTCCTAATTTTTATTTATGAACTAAGTCCATTTTTAAAAAATTATATCATTAACGAATTTGCCTTTTCATCAAATTCTCATTCATAAATTCAGAGCCTCGCTTCGTAACAAACTCTTGCATTCACTTAAAAAAACCACTAGTTGCCGCTATAAGCATCGATAATACTGAATTGGAAGAAAAAGATCAAAACGTAATTTTTTTACTTATTTTTCTTATCTTTATTTTGTCAAAAAGAGCAGGAAGGAAGAATAATTAATACAGGAGTTCATATTTTTTTAAAATTGGAATCTGGGAGAATTGAAAGTATTGATAATTATAGTTTGAAAACTCATTTGTTCATCTTTGCAATGACTTTCTCGTGTTTTCAATTAAGACGTGAATGTTCGTCAGATATCCGCTTTCAAGCGAATTTTCATAATTTTATAGGACTTATAATATATTTTCAAAAAAAAAATGTTGCATGAACAGGTCAGAACATGGTTTGAGAAGTATAACGCAATATATCAGCTGAATAAACTGTACTAATAACATGTATTTACTAATAACATGTAATGTACTAATAACATGTATTACAAAATTCTCATTTCGAGAAAAATATTGAATCTGAAAACTTTTTTGGAATGAAAAACTTATTAAAAAATCATTATGAGAAGTTATACAAAATGTAGACAATTTTTTTTTACAGTTTTGTTACAGATACTTGAGTGTTTTCCTTAAAATGGTACCACAAGAAAAAAAGAAATATTTGTAGAAAAAAAACAGAAGTTTGTAAATTTGAAATATATATATATATATATATATATTAGGTTTTAAAAAAAATTAAATGTAATGAACGAGTAGCACGTAAAATTCCTTTGAAGTGTTAAATATTTTTATAAATTCCGAAAGATAGCAAAAGAGAAATTTTTTTTTTAAACTCGAAGTCATGAAACTTAAAAAAAAAAGGACAGTTAACTAATCCTTATCAAATCTCGCGCGAACTTGGCGAATTTTAAAACGAATTTGGCGCGATAAAAGCGTCTGCTGGTTTTGATCTTAACAGAATGGGAAGAGAGAGAGACGAAGATAAATTGCCAACTGCTCCTGTTCGTTTTAGAATGGACTACTGATTTTTTTTTTGTTATTTTTTTTCTTTTTATCTTTGTTTGTCAAGCTTTGTATGTCTTCTCACGCTTTTTCCTTGTATAATAAGGAAATTCCTTGTTTATTTAT
>NC_092206.1:10077873-10093577 GCF_043381705.1 Parasteatoda tepidariorum
TGTCATTCCCTCACTTTTTAAATAGTGAAAATAATTAATTTACTTATTAATTAATTTGAAAAATAAATTAAAAAATTAATAAATTAATTTATTAAATTAATTAATTTATTTATTAAATTAATTAATTAATTATTAATTATTATAAATTAATTATAAATTAATTATTTAAAAAATTAATTAATTTAAATATTAAGTATAATTTATAGGATATATACTTTCTTTATAATGCCATTACATATTTCTATTAATATAAAAAGTTTCAGAGCTTTTTATTCACTTTACTTTTTTGGGATTTTATGAACTGAAAAATGACAGTTTTCGTGAGAATGACCCATATATATATATATATATCTTGTTCAAATTTTAAATAGTTAATAAAATACTTTTTAATCATCCACTTAGAGTTCAAATATATTTTTTAAACGTTTAGTAGGTGACACTTGCTGTTTATACAGTTTTTCCAAACATTAATTCATTCATTAAATTTAATTAATTAAATTTAGTTTCATATGGGAGAAAAAATTTCAGTTATTTAATAAAAAGTAACTAAAATAAAAAATTTATTTTTTGACCTAATTAGGAATTGACTTTTAAAAATTTTTTTTGACATAATATTTGTTTTCATAAATATGTCGGTTCGATGTTTGGGATTGTATAAATTGAAAATTGGATTCAAACGCATTTGATCCATATTAAGCAATCGACTGTTAGCTTCCAAATCTTGTTGCTTAAGATTCGCAAGAGTAGATTTTTTTTTCGTATCCAATCATTTAATCATGATTATTATTAGATGCTGAATTTGTTTTTATCGAGCTGTGTGTGAAAATCTAGGGCTTCATAATATTCATAAATTTTTCAAATAATTTTTAAGATAATTCAGATTTTGCATTGAAAGTTTTTTTTTTCCAAGAGTGACTGCTGCTTACGTTGCGCTTAGGATAATAATTTATTTTTAAACCTCAAAATTAATATTTTCAAAAATTGCGTAATATACTGCGAGTAATTGATATAGTTAATAAATAATTAATAGCAAAGTTATTGCCATCTCCAATCAATATTAAATCTATTTTGCATACATGATTATAATTCGATTCAATTCCACGAGCAGTACACATCTACATCTACGAGCAGTATACATCTACATCTACGAGCACTGTACATTTTTTACCCTTGATTTACATATTGAAATTAAAATAAGAAATCAAAGGGATCAAAATTCAATGTAATAAAAGAATTTAGAGTAGATTAGATTTGAAGTAATAGGACAATATTTTTAGATACATTGGGTGTAGTTATATTAGGTGTAGTTATATTAGGTGTTATAGCTAAGAGATGAAGTTATTTTGTAGGTGACGTTATTCTCTATCCCCTTAGGTAAAAAAAAAGTCATTTTAAGTTCAGGATCATGATTTAATCCCAGATCATATGTAAAGAATACCAGCTAATAATCTTGAGATTTTAACTCTTCATTTAAATTTTAATATGTTACCAAGTGTCAATTACAAATAATATCAGTTTATGTAATAAGTATAAACCTCGATCAATGTAATTTTGAAGTCAATTGATTTTTGGAATGCCATACAGTGTAAATAATGTGTTAATATTTTAAGATCATTTAAAGTTTCTTCTTAAATACTAATCTTTATTAAATTATGTTGTTAACATCGATTGGGGTTCAAAATTCTTTCTGGTCCTGCATTAGTAAATTAAATCTTATTCACGAGCAACAAAAGCATCCATTTATATTTGAGTTTAAATATTAGATTAATAGATCTAATATGCACATTAGATAACAAAACTTAAAAAACCCATCTATTTAAAAACGACATTTAAGAAATAAATATTGAATTGTGTTTATAACTAAAAGGCTTTTTAAACGAACTTTGATTTTATATTCATTTTGACTTAATATCCTAATTACCTGGAGTCGCCCAAATTAAGTCTGATGCTTAAACCTCCTCTTCTATTTTCTTTAAACATCGGGGCTTATTGTATATATTGTTGAGTTAGCACTAAAACAGTACTTTGGTATTATATTCAAGCTGTAGCAATATATCCCGATACTTAAATATAATGTGTGCCCGGAAATGTGAAGCCGGTATAGAGATAGCTTTAGAAGATAGCTGTTGTCATTTATTTAGATAATTAGATAGCAAAATCTTATAAATTTCAACTTTCACTACTTCTAAGAGAAACTCAATAAGATCGAATAGGTTTTATTGGAATTAAAGAAGAATAAATGGATGCATGATAAGTCTACTTTTAGGAAAATTTACAAATCTTTTAAAAAACGAGGTAAAAGATATGGAATCTAGAACGATTTTTCTGCCTTTAAAAAGAAGATTTTTTAGAATTACATTTAACTCTTTTTTTTCTTCTTGAAAGCATAAGTTTCGAGCAATAATCAAAATAAACTTAGTTTTGAAGAAAAATGTTTAAAAATTAAAGGGAGTTACTTTTTTTTAAACTCCTCAATGCAGTTCATTTAAATCAAAATATATAAATATTTTTTCTATTTAAATTATTACTTCAGTTTTTATAATATTTAATTATATTTATAACATGTGCTAGATTAACTCAGACACTCTTATAAATTAATTTTTTGTTTTAAAGTTTTGAAATGAATGGTTAAAATATATTTTATTTAAAGTATTGGTTTCAAAATGTATTATACAATGAAAAAAACATGAACACCAATTAAATTTTAAATTCTGAATCTAACATAACATTATATTTTACGCAAAATAATGAGTAAAATCTAAAATAATCTCTTAATGAAGTCATTACTTTAAAACTATTCCCATTTTAAAAATGTTTTCCCCCAAATATTTCTATACATTCAGTTGTTACATTCTTTTTTTCTAATACAGAAATATAATAAGAAAATCTGATGATAAAAACTGCTTTCATGAGAATTCTTATTTATTTAGCATCATTAATCATGAAGACAATATTCAAATAAATACAAAAAAAGGTTTCATTTTTCTTTTAAGAAAAATTTAGCCATTAAAATAGGAAATGGTAGAAATATTTCCCTTGTTTTTATTGTTAAATACATTTTGAATACTGAAATAATTATGATACATAGATCTTTAATGAAAGTATTAAATAAGTCTAATGCTCTCATGCCTATTATAGCCTTAGTAATGCTTGCAACATTTTTCATGTTCAAATTTTGAAAACAATGATATATAGCACTAAAAAATAAAATTATTTGTCAAGCTTGTGTAAAATCAATTTTGCTATTATATTTTTATTTCTTATTAAATTTTATAGAATAAAAGTATATTAATAAGTAGGAAATCCCCCCATCTTAATTTTTTTAACAAATAGCAAGTATCGTATAACAATACATGCCGAAAATAATCAAGCATAATGCATGCGTGCTATGTGTACTTTAACAAAAATAGAACTTATTTTATGACATGAAGGTTTTTATGAGACACTAAAAATGAAAATAAATAACAAAATTTTAAGACCGGCATAAAATTTCCTAGATTGTTAAATATATTTTTTTATATTTAGTTAGTTGTTCCATTGTTGCTGGCCTCCGTCGCCTTAGCCGCAGACATGGGCATGAATATTGCTGGTGGCGCTTACAACTTCGGATACAACACAGGAGATGCTGGTGGCCACAGCAGATCGGAGTCTGGACATGGGGGAAATGTTGCTGGCAG
The DNA here is from genome assembly GCF_043381705.1 of Parasteatoda tepidariorum. Classification (NCBI taxonomy): domain Eukaryota; kingdom Metazoa; phylum Arthropoda; class Arachnida; order Araneae; family Theridiidae; genus Parasteatoda; species Parasteatoda tepidariorum. The sequence goes on from NC_092206.1 coordinate 10,081,551, forward strand.
TTACAGTTATATTGATGCCAATGGAGACAGACGAGTCGTTTCCTACACCGCCGGACCCGATGGATTCAAAGCTACTGGAGATATTGGAGTAGACAGAAAAACTGCCGCTGAAGCTGCTGCTATTGCTGCACTGGCTCCCAAAGCACCAGCAGCACCTGCTCCAGTAGCACCAGCTGTACCTAATTATTACTACCCGGGTCATTATTCAGGTCATTACTGGGGTCATCCTCACCACGCCTATATGGGACCATCTGGATACTCTGCTTTCTGGTAAATGACTTTGAAGGACTGACATGGATCTCGGAACTTACACTTAAATGGATTTGTGTTACGGCTCTCTTCTTATTGAATCTATTCTCAGGTTCGTGATTGACTGGATTTAAAAATTTAGTGCCATTAAAAAGCTTTACTGTAAATAAGAAATTATCACGGAATTATTTGTTCAATTATTTGTTGGAATTATTTGTTTTTATTTGTTGGGAATAAATTATATGCAATTCTTTTCACTTTTGTGTCTGCCTATTTAATTACAGCAAAGCATTATTTCTTAACGCTAAAAATATCACAGTTAAATAAAATTGAAAAAAAAAAACTACTACAACGCTAAAAGTTATCCCAGTAAATAAGAAGAACTACAACAGTATTACATGAAAAACATTTAAATGTACATTTAATCTTCGTCTCTCCCTATGCTGATCACTAGGATTTAGAATTACAGTGAATTTTTCTGTATTGGGATATTTTTCTTTGTCTCCAGAAAATACTATTTTTATAGTTTGATATAATTTTAAAAACGAACAGCAGCAGGTTTCGTATGTCAATATTAGAAATTACTCTCAACAAATTAAAATCAGAGTTATTTTTATTAAAATTAAATATAAATTTCACTGAAATCAAATATAAAATTTCAACTAAGAAATATACTTATCACATTATTATATATTGGATTTTATCAGAAATTGTTACATCAGTGGTTAATTTTTTTTTAAATTTTTAACAGAAATTTTTATGTGATTTTTGTGCATTTATTAAATTTATTAACAGTACAGAAGATCAAAGAGAAGCATGAGGATGTAAAAATAAAGTTGAAATAATAGTTAAATTACTTTAAAGTATTATAACTACATATATATTAGCCAAACTACCCTCAGAGTTGAAACAAAACTAAACAATATATTTTGACATGGAATATAATAGCATTACTGTTTTAATAAATTGATAAACAACGAGTGTAAAAATTTAAATCATAGGAAAACAAACAACCTGTTAAATCAGATTTATAAGATTTAAACTATTCGCAAGATTTCCTCTGTAAGAGATTGAAATTTTGTTTAATGTTAAGAATTCTTGACTTTTCATTTTGACAAATTCAACCTAGACTCATTACACATATCTTTAATTACATCATTTATCCTTTAAAAATATTAAACATGTCTATAAAACCAGTATGTAACAGCTTGCTTTCTCTTAAACTGAATTCTTTAGTTTGTAAGATAACTAGACATATCATGATTGTAGATAAACTCTAGAACTATAAATTTGTCTATTTGCGTGTAATTATTATTTTTATAATTCACGCTGTCTATTTTTGAATAAATCAAATGCAAATCCCCCTTTTTCTTAAAAAAAAAATGTGAAATTGCTCACATTAATGATAAATTCAAGTAAATAATTCTTAACACTACTCTAAAGATAATTCCGTTCGTAAAGAAAATATACTTTTTTTAACCAAGTGCAGCACATTTCCAAATAAAAGTCTCATGCAGTTAATATCTGGGCACTAAGCCGTAAAATTAAAGTAGAATTCCTTAAATATACAGTCCATTTAGCTATAACAGGTAGCATTCCCGGTAGTCTCTGAATTATTTGTTCTGATCCTCGAAAGTAGAATCTCGCACTTTAAAGATAGTTCACATTTAAGTGAGCAATTAGTGAGACAACGCTAAGAGATCCCATAGCTTATTGCTATCTAAAGACTGTTAATTCTTCTTTCCAACTAAATAGATTAAATAAATTGCGGAAAACCAAAGCATTTTAATTAAAAATGTCGCCATCTTTTATCCGGTAGAAAATCGTCACTTTTTTTGTACGAGTGCACATACACACTTTTTCTTATGCAAGTAGAATGTCCATAAATTTTAAACATTTAATTAATTAGGTAAACAAAATTTTTGGTTAAAAGAGAAAATTCGAAACTTTTTAATGTATAATGAATAAACCGTGCACAATTTTTTGATGAAGTTAAGTAAGCATACAAACTTTTTGACGCAAAAACAAAATTCTTAATTTTGTAATTCACAGTAGGCAAATAACATAAAGTCCCTGACTAAATTATCAGAGGCACTATAAGATTCTATGTAAAATCTTAATTATAAGGTGATACTATACAGCTTTATTGTTTTTATATGACTAAAACCGATATGCACTTGTTTACGTTAGTGTATCAATGGGTTAAATTAGATGATAGATAATATAAATTGGATAAATTAGACGATATGTAATATAAATATAGAATATTTATTATATCAGGTATTTTATTAGTATATTATAATAATTAGACAAAATGATTAGATGCAATGTAGTTTTTTAATAATGACATCTTTTGCATGAGTTTATAGGCAATAATTTTATACTCACACACACATGCAATGGGGATTTATAAGGAGATTTTTTATATACTTCCTACTTGTATTTATTTTTAACGTATTGCATTACAATGTTTGCCCATTCATACACTATCGTAAACAAGTGCAAACCGTGTAAAAACAATAAAGCTGTAAAGTATCACCTAAAAATTAAGATTTTACATAGAATCTTATAGTGTGTCTAATAATTTGACCTGGGACATAAATTTACTTTTTTCTAAAGTGCATTTCCTTTAACGTATTTTCAATGCTTAAAAAAAGCATAAAGAATAGTTAGCGTTGAATATTTCACTTCTGAATATAAACAAAAGAAACATATCACATTTGACTTTTTTAATTGAAGTCTTTTATGTTGTGATGCGTCTATACCGATTTTTCGTTTATTTAAAAAGCATTTNCAAACTACCCTCAGAGTTGAAACAAAACTAAACAATATATTTTGACATGGAATATAATAGCATTACTGTTTTAATAAATTGATAAACAACGAGTGTAAAAATTTATATCATAGGAAAATAAAGAACCTGTTAAATCAGATTTATAAGATTAAATTATTCGCAAGATTTCCTCTGAAAGAGACTGTAATTTTGTGGAATATTGAGAATTTCTCCCTTTTCGTTTTGACAAATTCAACCTAGACACATTACACATATCTTTAATTACATCATTTAGATGTTGAAAACATTAAGCACGTCTATAAAAACAGTATTTAAAAGCTTTCTTTCTTTTAAACAGAATTCTTGAGTTTGTAAGATAACTACACATATCCTGATTGTATCCTGATTGTAGAACTATAAATTTGCTTATTTGCGTGCAATTATTATTTTTGTAATTCACGCTGTCTATTTTTTTTAATAAATCAAATGCAAATCCCTTTTATTTTTGTTAAAAAAAATTCAAAATTGCTCACATTAATGATGAATTCAAATAAATAATTCTTAACACTACACTAAAGATAATTCCGTTCGTAAAGAAAAAATATTTTTTTAACCAAATGAAGCACATTTCCAAATAAAAGTCACATGTCGTTAATATCTGGGCACTAAGCCGTAAAATTAAAGTTGAATTCTTTAAATATACAGTCCATTTAGCTTTAACAGGTAGAATTCCCGGTAGTCTCTGAATTATTTGTTCTGATCCTCGAAAGTAGAATCTCGCACTTTAAAGATAGTTCACATTTAAGTGAGCAATTAGTGAGACAACGCTAAGAGATCCCATCGCTTATTGCAATCTAAAGACTGTTAATTCTTCTTTCCAACTAAATAGATTAAATAAATTGCGGGAAACCAAAGCATTTTAATTAAAAATGTCGCCCTCTTTTATCCAGTAGAAAATCGTCACTTTTTGTTCTATAAGTGCGCACACACTTTTTTTATGCAAGTAATGAATATCCATAAATTTTTAACATTTAATTAATTAGGTAAACGAAATTTTTCGTCCAAAATGAGTGATTTCAAAAAGTTAATTCGGAGAATTTCTTCGAGAAAATTTCTGATACACACATGCTAAATTATATTCAGAAAATACAAAAAAAATGAAATAAAAAGAGAAACATACACGATTATTTTTGCATTTGAATAAATATTTTCTTGGATGCAAAACCCGAGAAATAATTTTTTTTGCACCGCTGGTGTGTTAAATTTCACAGAAACGAAGAAGTTTGGTTTCTATTAATGAGAAAAGTATTTTAAACTCATATAGATTTCTTACGAAAATTGTCCGAAAAACAAATGACAACTAATATATTTTAGTTCGCAGGCCACAAAAAAAGGCTTCGCTGACCGGATGCAGCCCCCGGGCGCCAGTTGGAAACCCCTGTTCTATGCTATTATTTTTCTACAACTATATTTATTTCAAAAATATTTCTAAAAAATTCAGACATCCTTTGAAAGAATTTATAAATGAATGATTATTTTAAAATTGTTCTCGTCTGAGTTCTACTTACTCAGTTGAGTTACTGAGTTGTCTCGACTTCTGAATTGTAGGTATTTTAATTATTTTAGAATAGTTTGCATAATATAAAATAACGTTTATCATTTTGATTTGCATCAAGTTGATTTCGAGTAGACATTTTTGATTATTATTGATTATTTTTTACTTTTTCCGTTTATTGTCATAAAAAAAGTAATTGTATCTGATTTACTTTGTGGTTGCATTTTCGAAAAACATTATAAATACTGGAAATAGAAATTTTTTTAAAAAATATTGTTCGATTTTCTTCAAAATACGAAATATTCTAAATTACAAGTATTTTTATAAATTTTAGATAAAGGAAAATAATTATATTAAATTATTAATTTTTATAACTATTTCTCGAAGGTTCTTTCGTTTTATGAAATCATCATTTCAAACGGAAAATATGCTATTCTAATCATTATTTTTAATTAATGAAAGCTTATTATATTTTTTAGTTTACGTGTTGACTTTAGCACTCCATAGTTGGTTTCTTCAAAACTACACATAAATCGGGAAATTTTTAAATCAATTTAAACGCTTTGTAGGTGAGTTTCCAAAAACAATATACATCTTTTTAATTGTTTAAACATTTTAAAATACAATAAATTTTTATCAGCAATATAGCACATATAGCCTTTAAAATTTGTTCCTAGTTTTCATTTTAAAACTGTATGTTTTTGACTGGAATTACAAATAGCAAATCATGTAAATCAAAAAGATGAAATATCATTTTCAAAATATTTTAAAATAATTTAGAAATGAAAATTAAATTACTATATTTTCGAAATGTTCATTATTAGCCGCAATCAGTTGTTGCAATCGCAGTGATGCCACGGGCGACTAAAAATGAAAAAAGTGGTATAAACTCAATTCATCTTTATTTACTTAATCTATTCAATCTTAATTACACTCATTACTCGCATTGCAAATTATTTATATTAAGAGTGAAAACATTTTTGAGAATATTTTTACTAGTGAACTGAAAGAAATATGCTAGAAATATGCAAATTTTAATCTTTTTTAATAGACTTTCGCTACATATTAATAATCACTTTTTGCAATTTTAGTTACCTGTGGCATCCCTGTAATCGAAGGACGTAATCACCAAACTCAATGATAATGGGCATTTGTATTGCCATCTGTCGAAAACTTTTTAAACTAAAATAAATAAAAATTACCTGGGAACAAAATGTGTGCCCCATTAAATGAATTAGATGCGGAAAAGTATTTTTTTTTCAACCTTAGCCCTTTTCTAGCTTTACACTTACGAAAAGTGCTTATTTTGGGTCATCCTTAGATTAAAATAAAAGCTCTACCTCAAGTTTAAGGCTCAGAAGCTGTGCTTTTATTATTATTTTTTAAATATTTTAAGTATAAAAAGAGTTAGAAATCAACCCGAACAAGCATTTTTTTTAAAAATAAAAAATTCAACAACACGGACAGTCAAGAGAAGAAAAACATTAAATTTTTTATCTGCTTCGATATCTCTTTAAAAAAATGTCACTGAAAAACTTTTTTTTCATCGGAAAAAAGATGGATTGTACAAGTATTTTAAAAGCAGAGGAATCAAGCGAAATGTTCATAAATAAAATAAAAAAAGATGTTTTTTCATACTTGTGACTGAAATTCTTTTAGATTCGAAAAGATTGTTTTCCTTTGTCGACTAACCCTTTCACTAATTCGCCCATTTACTGATTTATCTATTCAATGGTTTATCCACTCATTTATTCACTTATTTACTGACTTACCTGTTCAAGGATTTACCTGATTACTGATTTTCTTACTTTTTCTTTCGACCATTCATTGATACCCTAGCTCTTTGATTTGCCTGCTCTTCGATTTTAATTTTATTTTTATCAATATTTTCTCAACAAAAAAAAGAATGAAGAAAGTTATTAAATGTTTTTGTTAGAAATTAAATAATTTTCTTAAATAAAAAAAATATTGATTTGTAGCTTGTAAAACAAAAAAATCACATGCAACAAGCAATCCTTAATCACATGCAACACGTTGCATGTGACTACTGATGCAACATTACGGATGCAATATGTCACCACGCACGAAATTTGAACTTTCGATCTCAGGGCAGAATTCTGTAACTTAAACAGTGGGCATTCCATTTTTGGTTCGAGCATCTTATTCGCAAATTTATTATTCTTTATTTCGCAAAAATATTAGCTTTTCCAGAAATTAGGGGGTTGTCTATCTTTCCCCTTCCAATTAAAATTCCACATACGAAACAGAATGCTTCCTGTAGACGACGAAGGGAAGAATTGGGAAGAAACCAGAAATTCCTCTGCATTTTAAATTTTAAACTGTGGCTACAGATTAGAAACAAATAATTGTGGAGCTATATTTCGATGCTTTTATTCTTAGTATTGTCGTTTGGAATAAGAAAGTTGTTTGCATTAATTCTTAGTTTTTGCATTGGAAATTAAAATATTCTTTGAACAAAAATTGCGTTTAACCTTCAGGAGGAAACCTAATTAATTTAGTTAAACAATAAGAAATGTAAGTAAATTAGCTAATATGCAAAGTAAATAAATAAAAATGCAATTTTGTCATCTACCAAATGTAGTTTTTTTAGTTATTTGCAAGCTAGTTTATTGATTTGGTCACTCGCAGATTTGGGCATTCCCTTTATCGCAAATTAACAATGTTTTATGAAGAAAAAAAATCACAAAAAAAAATTCCACAGTTTCTTCCGTGCCTTACATTTCAGGCAAAGCAATATATTTTAACTATGTATACCATCTCGCCATAAGGAGTTATCTGAGATTAGAACCGATAAAAAGTGAAATGTTTGAAAGTTATTAAAACTTTAATGGCTAGAACTCTTCCCCTAAAGGAATATTAGCAAAATCAATACATATTCTCGGGCTCTATTTTTTTTTTTTGCAAAAGTTTGAGCCTAGATAATTCAGCGTAACTTTTAAAATGTTTAAACCTTTTATTACAAAGAAATTTTCTTTTCACAAACGGTTCTTCATATGTTTTGTTCAACATAGAAGAATAACAAAATGACATCGGTTAATTCCCATTAGCCTTAATTAATCACTAGTACGCGTCTCTTTTGACCGCAGAATCCATTCAAAGCAAATACTGATTGGATTAAGTAGCTATTTTCGCAGCCGTCGTTGAACAGCCGACATAATTTTTGAGACTACTAATGCTCAAGCCTTGTAATTTTGAACCCAAACCAGAAGACAAAGGAGCTCCTGGATGAAGCATTCGGGGAAATTTATCTTCGTGAAGGACTTTTTGATGGAACTAAACAGCCTTTGCGGTACATGGTTAGGAAAACCAAGCAAACCACCCACGATTAGCCCGATTGCAAGGGAACTTTAAACCATGATTAGTCTACCCCTGAGGATATTTTTACGTCAGCACTGTGGTCGGTGTGAATCGGGTGCGGAATTCGTAGCGACTAGCCATGGCTGGGATTCGAACCCGGTTCACCTCATTGGAAGGCGAACGCTCTATCCCCTGAGTAACCACGGATCTACGTAGTTATTTTTGTCAAGAAGTTTGTTCCAATGAAGGATTTCGGATGTCTTTTTGGTTTCAAGGTTTCTGGAGTGAACCATTGACAGTCGCTCATATAGATTGACTGTTTAAGGCTGGCTATATGATAGAAAAGAGGCATGCATAGTATCGTTTGAGGTTCAAAAAATATGTCGATTAAATATGAGGCTCGAAAAAAAATTGAGGATAAGAAATGGCGTCAGTCATTATAATAATGAGCTGTTAAAGATCAAGGTTCGTTTTTTACTGTTTAACATAAGTTTTAAAAAAAATGTATCAAACTTTTTAATTGAACTCATAAAAAAAACAATTTAAAGGAATATCATACACTATTAAAAGGTTTAAAACAAAAATAAAACAGTTCCAAATTCTTCAATTTTGTGCATATATTTATTTATTTAAAAAAAATGGATTTAAAAATGTGATTTCTGCTTTTGTTTATCTTTTATGCCAACCCCTCCCTCCCAAAAAAAACAATAAAGATAAAAAAAGAAATTTATGTATAAAACATTTTGCTTTTGGAAAAATTTCCAAACACATATAATCAAAACCTAAACGTTTTTTTTTTTGGTATCGTATATCATCAGAAACGTTAACGTTTTTTATAATTGAGTAATTTATCAGAAACGTAATTTTTTTTAATATGGTGATTTATCAGAAACTTACATGTTTTTTCTAAGATGGTGAGTATTCAGAAATGTGACTATGTTTTAAGATATTCAAAACTTAAGCGGAAAAAAACATAAATTTCAAGAACATTACTAACAAATGACCTAATTTTAAGCATAATCACAGAAATAACTGTTATCCACCTTCTCAAATTTCTGTAAGCGGTTATCCATATTGACAATCACTAACTTACGAAAAATAAATAATAAAATAAATAAAATATATGAAATAAAATAATAGTTCTTCGTTTGCATGAAACAAAAGGTAAAAAATGCATCTAACTAAAGTTTTATGCATGAAAAAAAGTTTAAAATATTTCTTTTTTACTGACATATCTAATGATATTTAGTATTCTGGAACAGAAGGGACTTTTTTTGAATATAAGACGGAATCTGACAACACTTAAATTTATTTATTTTTTTACGTTAAATTAGGTACTAATGGTATTACTTTAATTTATTTTTAATTATCCTTTTAAATTAATGATAATATTTTAAAATTTAACGTTACTCTCTTGAATTATTTAAAAAGAAATAAACACAACTGTAGATAAACATTTACATTTCTAAGTATATTTCACAATTAATTTTTTAAAATTTTTCTTTAAAATGTTAGTTTAGAAATTTAAATATATTTTTCTTTTTTTAAACAAAGTGTAATTTTTAAAAATAATTTTTTTTTCTTCAAAATTTGAAAAAAAAAATATTTATAAAAACTTATAAATAAAATTTTAAACATTTTAAAAATTATAAAAACTAAAAAAATAAAATAAAGATATTTAAAAAACTAAAAGTAAATATTTAATAAATTCGCAATTAGTTTTTAAATATCTTTCAAAGGAAAGGCACTCAAATGCATTAAATACATAATTAAAAAATTTTTAAAAAATGGAGTACATAATGAAACCAATCAAAACAATTTATTTTTTTCGTTATCATAAAAAAACTTTTGCCCATAAAATCATTAATGGATTATAAAAAATAAATTCTTCAAACATCTTTATTGAATTTTCTTAACAAGGAACAAATTTTTTCTCAAAAATTCCTTTCGCCTTTTTTTTTTTAACTTCCAAACAACGCATCGATTACACTTATGAAAACCCACGTCATCAACTCTTTTCTCTTTATTTTTTCTTTCCATCAAGTATTATTTGGTTACCATGGAAATAACATCTCAGCCGCCACTTATTACTTCATCAGCCAATCGTCTTTTTTAATTTTTTTTGTCTAGTTGTATCTTTTGAATCTTGATTAAAAAAAAGAGCCGATTTCTTATACACCTTGGCACTTGTGATGTTAAAAACTGCTATGCATAAACATAGCTCATTGATAGATTACAGAGGTAAATGGAAAAAAAGTAAAATGTCTGCAAAAAAGGCTATCGTTTTTTTTTCTAAAGAATAGTTATCAAAATAAATGTTCAACTGAGAATTTTTTAAAAATTTTCTTCGCCAAAATATGTTCAAGTTCTTAGGTTTTGGCGATACTTCATTTGTGCTCATTTCTTGAATTCGGTATAAAATTTTTCTTTTGTATAATTATTCTTTAAAGAAAAGGAAAGAAAAGGAACAGATTAAAATCATGCATAGGTCATGGAAAAAATAAGCCTATTTTTTTTAAATAAAAATGAAGAATATGAACAATTTAAATAATATCTCGAACTATATTTTTTTTCTTCTTCTAAAATCATGGAATAGAGTGTAAGTGGAAAAAATATTATTGAATCTTTAAAATGCGTTAAAATTGTAAAAAATTTCTTTTGAAAAAATAAATAGATTTTAACCATTTATTTAGTACAGCTATTAAGATTCATTCTTGAACTAAAATGATTTTTTTAAAATTCATTTTTAATTGTATTTTTCTCTAAAAAAAGTCTTTGAAAACGAACATCCTTGAAAGTTATTTAAATTTCAGTTTAATAAACGTGGTCTATAATCAGGTGTATAATGAAGTAGTTATTGTTAAAAATAAAATTACATATTTGTTTCCTAAAAGCAGAGCTAAAAATTAAATTAATCCTTATTTTGAAATTCCAAACAAAAATAAATTTAAAAAAGAAATAGCTTAGTGTAAAGAACAATTATTATTGAAAATATGCATGTCATGTAGAGCGTAATGTCCTCACGATCGGAAGTGACAATACCGCACTAAATAAACATTTTATTCTAAAGGCAGGAAAATCTTAAAGAGCTAGAATATGAGTCACAATAAAAACCACGGAAGCTTTAAGCAAGTTTAGAAGTGGAAAATATCTTGCTACTAAATATTAGAGCAGATATAAATCGTCGAAAAAAATTGAATGGAATCATACATAAACTTATGTATTGCGAATCATATATGCTAATTAATAGTGAATCAGTTATGCTTATAATGCATAAGCTTTTAAATTGTCTGCTAGAAATATAAAATGAAAAGCATCCAGAAGTGAAAATAAATTATTAAAACTAAAAATGTAATAGAATGCAATTAAAAATGTATTACATATTTTTTTTCTCTTTTTCTTCCGAATGGATAAATCTGCAGATTTATCATACAGAATCATGTTTACTAATCATGTATAGATTTGTTACTTAAATGATTGATTTATTATCATATATACTTATAGATACAGAATCCTGCTTACTAATCATGCATGGATTTGTTACTTAAATGATTGATTTATTATCATATATACTTATAGATACAGAATCCTGTTTACTAATCATGCATGGATTTGTTACTGAAATGATTGAAAATTATTAAAATAAATGCTTCTTTCAGTTTATTTAATATATAGAAACCTGCAAAACAAAAATAAAGAATTAAACCTGAAATCTCTACATAATAACTCATATATCGGGGCATATATTTTGTGAATCAAGCATGCTTAGTCACAGTGAGGCATTTATAATCATATATGTGATTATTAAAAATACGAAATATAAAAGGAAATGCCTTTTTTTCTTCCTTTTTACAGAAAAACAACGAAAAACAATTCAAGACACTTGATTTCTCAATTCGCTAAATTGCTTTAGAAATATTTTCTTGAAATATACGAATGCAAAAACATATATTGTGAATCATGCACGCTAATTAACTGCGAATAATGTATGATAATTAATTGCGAAAAATCTATGCTAATTAATAAGGAATCATGTACTCTGATAAGAGAATAACAAATGCTAACTAGTAATGAACCATATATGAATTGATGAATATATATATGATGATATATATATATATATATTTGCATT